>NC_136634.1:4590631-4743131 GCF_949748355.1 Melanostigma gelatinosum
CACATTATTTGGTTGTGCTGCCATCAACCAGACAAACAACTGTTTGACATTCAGGAGAAGGCGGCGTTTTACATTAAAATTCAGCATATCTCTCCTGACGGCTTCAACCTTTTTATAAGAAAAGAGACTTTTGGTTTGTCCATGTGTGCGAGCTGTTTGGTTGAGGGAATTATGGTCAATAAAATGTGTTTTCCCTCATAATATAGATTGGTGAAAGCCTGATCTGTCACATATAACATTAAATCACATGTCGGCATTTCTTGTCACTTCTTCCTGAGGCACCATTCCAGCACGTGTCAATCACTCGTTTATTTTGTCATTTTTAGCTCTCATCTGCCCAAAACACTCTGTTAGTCTGTCCAGACGTGTCAAAGCAAAAACGCAGCCTGAATGTTGAGCTGTCAGCTCTCAGATGTAAACTCCTCCTCCTCCTCCTCCTCCTCCTCCTCCTCCTCCGTGGAATAATCACCCTGTGAAGCTGACAGTGTGAGTCACTTTTCACTTTGCACGTCACACCCAGAAACAAACGCTTAGTTTCTTTTCTGTTTTTTGTTCTTTCAAAAATCATAAGCTGAATAATTGTTGGTGTAAGATGGCATTAAACTGTACATACAAGGTTTGAATCTAGTGAAGCTTTAGCCCCGGTTTGTGCTCAGCATCCGTTGTTAAACAAATTTTATTGTTCTGAAGGTTTTTCTTCTGACGATCTGGATGAAAGCTAAATGTCTTATCCGGGCAGTGAAAGTGGGAAATGACAGAAGTCGAGATGTTGTTTTGTATGAAAATGTAGAGGTACAACGGGAGCGCTTCAGGTCATTTACATATATGCAAATAAAAGGTTTATTTTACTGAACAAAATGCCAAAGAAACCATTCTGTCTGTAACGTGCTGCTTGTTTGAAATCATGCCATTATGGTGTGTAAAGCAACATTCCCCATGCCGGCCATACTCTGAGGCATATGATGGCGGTCTGCTCCATGTCGGGGTGGGCCGGGGGCCCTTTCTTCTTCTGCATGTGTTCAGATCACACGAGTCTTCACTGCTGCTGATTGAGCCCCCCGACTATTAATGAGCTGTTAGGAAATGTCAATCTAGGATTTTTCTCAGAGGTATATTTTTATGTACATTTCTCAAATGTTTACTGTGATAGTTTAGGGATTTATTTGGTGTTGTCGGTGTAATAGTTAGCAACCATTCAATGACAATCCACACTTGTATACTTTTTGTCTTGGGGGGGTGGGACAATAAAACTTGTTATCTTAATTGGTGTCTGCTGGTTTTTGTCAGATTCAAGACATCTGTTACAATAAGATGTCTTCTGTGTACACTGTGAAGCCCTCTGAGGCCGATTTTTGAGTTGAATTGAACTGCGAGTTTGCTTCTGAAGCAAGAAGTGCTTCAGAAAATGCTATACAAGCAAAACACCATGGCAGACAACTTAAGACCGATGTGCGATCAGAAAACATTGAAGTAGAGCAGCGACGCTGAGGCCGATGTGAGGTAATGGAAGTGTAGTTGTGTGAAGCTCTGATCCAGCCAATCGCTGACTCAGGCACTAATCCCCCGACCAGCTCAGCTCACGGGTACATAACGGCTCACCGCTGGCTTCCCGCCAAACACTGCAACAACCTCCCAGGCCGGTTGATTTAGATTCTAGAGATCTATTTTCAGTGTCAGGGCAGGATGAACTCAGCTGTGCTATATCTGTGTCTCGAATGCAGCAGCAACCTTTGTTGTCTCCGCCTGAAGGAGAACGTTCAGTCCGTGTTCTTTGACCCGAGGTGGCCCTGGAAGAAACACGTCAGCAGAAAATAGAAAAATTTTCACAAAACACATTACAGAAATCACTTATTAAACAAGCAAAAGTGTTTCTCGTGAACAACCCAAATTTGTGTTTACATTCACTGTTTTAGACCAAATAGAAATTTGTGTAACAAACGTGTAGAATGCATTTCTTCCCAAATAAAACATTTGCAAAGCCGATTTTTCATATTTGAAATCATTATTTCTCTCTCTGGTTCTCTCTGCATTGATTGTGGCAGTTATACATTTAGAGCCTTGTCATTACCAACAAAAGCCGACATCACCTCAGAACCAGGCGGCAACCTCCGGGTCTGAAAAGTTAAACCTGCATTCTCTCTAATGGCCATCAGGGGGCGACTCTGTTTGTGTAGAAGTCTATGAGACAATTCCCTCAGTAAACATTGTAAACATGAGATTATGGTCTCAATCTCTAGTTTCAAGTCTTCTTCAATACAGCTATGTATATTCAGTAAACTATGGTCCATTTAGAGTCAAACAGACCATAAAGCAGGGTTTGCTTTAGGGCGGGCTACACAGTGATTGACAGGTCTCCACCACAGCGTTGTCCATCTTTTCGTCTTACAACTTTAACCCTTTCACAAAGTGTTCTCAGTTCATGAAAGGCAATTGTAACATTTTAGTTGCCTAAAAATGCCAATGTTGGTTGTACTCCAACCTCTCGTGTCACTTCTGGTTGCAAAATGCCGAACTTGAGGCTTAAAAGAAGTCAGTCCACAAATGAATAGGAGATTCAATGGTGACTATGTCCACTTCTTACATGCAGTCCATGCTCGAAGCCACAAATTAGTCTCTCTGCATCAAGGCCGTCTAGGAAATGCCCTCAGTTAGTGTGCTAGTGTGAGATTATTAGATTAGAAAACTTTATTAATCCCCAGTCGGGAAACTCATTTGCCACCCAAAAACTCATACAGAGCACGAGGAATGCTACAAACAATGTCCACCTCTAACATGTGTCTCTGGGCCCCTCTGTTAAATGAATTCATGTTTCTGTCCAAAGTCCATCCAGCTGTTTGGGGCCTTCCCTCACTGTCACAACGGTGCATTGGAAAGCTGAAGTCTGCTGTGTCACTAATCCCCTGGACTAAACAAGAGGCAGATAGTCCCCTGCTGGCCTTAATCTTACCATGACTTTGCATAAAGTCACCTCAGATTGAGGCCGATAAGCCGTTCCCGCATCACGTACACTTCCGTCTCGGTTTCCAGCATCCGGTTAGCGGAGTTTAAAAGCAGCCGGTGGATATCTAATCCGCTCTAAAGGGACTCCACTGAAGATCGGATGTGCTTGAATGGAAACCTACTTTTCTGCTGACCAAACAATAGTTTGTTCTGGAGCTCTCATTTAAACATGTTCAGCTGTAAACTACATGATAGGACATATGATGGGATATTATTATCGTTGTTTCGTGGGTTGAAACACTCCATGTTTTAAATCAGCCCAACGCTGACCGTTTGTGACTTTTCTGTCAATAAATGTAAATATCTAAATACTTTTTACAGCCTACAGATGGATGTGAAGGCATCTTCATCCAACCAGGACACTGCATAACGTCAAAACAGGTTCAAAATGATTAATAGTTCCTGCAGATTTGAACCTTCGCCCCTCAGTGAACGGCCTCTTCAGCGGAGGACTGAGAACATATTTGATCTAGTTATCATTATGGATTTAGGAGTTTGTTCACACTGATGTAGGCGAATGAAATGTAGTCTATGACCCGTTCTAAACCTTTGAAGTCACACTTCATTTTCTTTAACTACCATATTTTGACGAATCTTAACTTTTTTTCCAACTTAAAATATGACTTTAAGACCTAGAACTTATACTACACCATTTAAACTTGTTAACGCCAACAACATGGATTTATTTTAAGGAACAACACAAATGCAAACATAGCTGAAGATTCACATTGGATCTCACACACAAACTGGAGCAACGGACTACTTGTCCTTCTCCTTCTCCTTCTGCTCCTTCTCCTTCTTCTCTTTCTCCACTTTGGCCTCCTCGGCTTCGTGCTTCTTGATCAGCGCCTCGACTTCCTTCTGCTTCAGCACTTTGATGCAGGTCTTTCCGTTCTCGCGGGTCAGAGTGGCGAGCTCCACTGAAACAACAAACACACAGAGAGACAGACGGTAACGTATGAGTACGGACACCTGTGGTTCATCTACATACTTACTGTAGACTCTCTATATTCAAGCTTTTAGTTTGTAGAAAGTCCTCCGAACAAATGTTATCTTGTATGAAGGGTTTGCAAATAAAGTCATGTTTTGTGCACAACCAGACTGACAATTGAAAGACAAAGATCCCTCTGAGTAGTGTTTCTGTCCACCTGATGGATGAAAGTGCAACATCTACTTTCCTGGTCTCTCATCGGGCTGTTGAGCTGCTAAATGCTCCACTATGTTCATTAACTGTCTGTCTGTCTGTGTACGGTGACCCGCACCTTTCTCTGCAGACAGCTTGCTGACGTCCATGGTGTTATTGAGAACCTTAACGGCGAGAGCGAGGGCCGTGGAAACCGTCATCTCTCCCTCCTTGTAGTCCTGCTTCAGCATGGAGACGGCTGCCTGAGAGCGAGCAAAGGAGAAAAAGAAAATCACTCCTAAACACACCGTCCGTCTCGTTAGTGCTGCAGAATTTATGTAGGAAGCATTTACGCATCGTTGTCTCCATCTGTTTTCATCCGTGAAGATTCCATTTAAACCTCATTCTCTCGCTCACACTACTGCCGGCTGTCAAATGTCACTGACGTTATCCCACATGATCTAATCTGTGGTGGCTCATTAGGGCAATATTCCTTCTACCTCTTTGTCTTTCCACCATTGCTCCTCTGTTTAGGAAACCTTTTGTTCACCGTAGAAGCTTTCTCTTGGACAGAAGGTGTTCACCCAATGCTCTGAAGAGGCTCTGTTACCCACAATGCTTTGTGTGCAGCCCTGTGAAGAGCCGCTGACATTAGCAAAGCCACCATCAAATCAAGACTTGCACAATTAGCTGCCCCAAGAGTCGGCACTAAGTAGGCCACAGCATGCTCATTGTTGAGGGTCCAGCCCCGTTCATGGCCATTGTGTTTTAAAAGCTCCGTGCAGCAGCGCCCTCCAGTGTCACTCGGTGGAATATGTTTTATAATTTCCTTGTTTTGGTCTGTACACACACAAGTTTCCTTTCTAACTCGACTGTATTTGAAGTAAAGCAATTCCTGGTCGAGAGCGTTGAGACTTACAGCGCTGTTGTTTCCGATGCACGTGGCCTTCCAGCCGCCGTAGTTTCCGCTGGGGTCGCTCTGGTAGAGCTGGAAGCCGTAGTGTTTGTCCCAGCCCATGTAGAGCAGCGACACGCCAAAGGGACGCTTTCCTGCGAGGACAGACGAGAACACACACGGTGGCTTCATAACGCTGACTCATGTCGAGGGTCTGGTTGTTCCCAACTTAGATTTATCGAAACCAAATTATTTTAAAACGTGATGTTCAGTAGCTTCATAACTTTGTGTTTTAACGACACGACGACTTATTTCTGGTTTTAGAATCCCTTGAGTTTGAATAGTTGGGATGCAAAGAGTAAATCAGTTGGCGAAGAAACATTCCCTTAAATAATCAAAGGGATGCAGGAATTTAGACTCCAGCAAAACAATGTTTATCAGGACCATCAGCGCAACGCTACGGCTGTCCAAATAAAGTAGCAAAAGAAGCAGTTTTCATCAGGATGTAAACTCTGCATGCCGATGAAACACTCCTGCTGTGACAGAACTGTGAGGCGCTGCTTCGTACCTCCGAACTGCGTGTAGGCCTGTTTGATGTCACACAACGCCGTGACCAGCTGCTCGCAGGGGATTGGCTCCTGGTACTGCAGCAGGTACCTGCAACAGCAACAACACAGATCATCACAATTATGTCCCTATTTATATTCTGTCCCACCAGAAGCATTCGGCTGCAGCAGAATTGAAGACGGCCGTGTGCCTGACTGGAGCTCACCTCTGTGCGATGAGCCTCAGCTCACTGATCAGTACGTTGGCATCGGATGTGATGCCCGCCACACTGCACGCCATGTCTCTGCAAGGACATGGGAAGATGTAGGACCAATGCAAAGACAAACCTTTGCACACTGCCTACCTACTATTTAAAAACAACATCAAGGCTTAAGCAGGAGGAACTCACTCGTTCAGCTTGTAGATTTTCTCTGAGAAAACCACATCATCCAGCAGCTTGTGAATGTTCCTCCTCTCAGCGGCCAGCAGCACTCCGTCGTTGGCTAAAATTCCCAGGCAGCTGCCAGCGTGGCCGATGGCTTCCATGGCATACTCGACCTGATACAGACGCCCTGCAGTGGACACACAGCGCTGTCAGGACCAGGACGCAGCAACAGAGCACCAAGAGGCCAGAAACAGAAACTAGATGCTTCCTCCTGGTTTAAAATGTGAGAGTCTAACTTGCAGCCTCATCAGTTGCTTTATTATTGAAGAGCTCTTACCCTCCGGTGAGAAGATGGTCGTTCTTGAATCATATCGACGGGACTGACAGGAAACAGAAAACACATGAAAGCGAATAGGAACTTAATTCACTTCCAAACACAGACAACACGTATTAAAGAGTATTTTGTTGGGACAAATGGGAAGCTTTCTCTCATAAATATCTTACACCTTCAATGCCAACATGAGGCCGCAACTGCAAACAATTCTGATAAGTTTGTGCACAGTTACTCTTTAAATCCTCTGAAGATCGTTCTCGTTGCTATGAAATATGCAAGCGGATGCTGAGCAGAATATCACTGAATCTGCTTGTTGATGAAACGGCTCCTTGGAAACAGAAGTGTGAAACGTTTTTCAGTAACTAGAAGAATCCGAATTGATATCTCATAAGGGGCTTGTAGAATGGGTAACACTGCAATTCAATTGATTTAGTTCGTTTCAGGGCACACTTGGAATCCTAAATGAACTATTTAGATTCTGAGATTTGGAGAATCCATAAAAAGGTGCATTGTTGTTGTTGTTGTCGTCATGTCAAAGAGCTGACTGGCCGCAGAGATGTTTTTCTATCTGAACATTAGAGAAAGAAGCCAAGCAGCACATCATTAATAGAAATACACTTCATACAAAGTGCTGTTAACTCACCATTTTTGCAGATTGCTGTTGAACTCTTCTGTGGAGAACAAACACAAAGTTGATTTGAGTGTCTTCATGAGGCAGTGAAGACCCGTTAGCTTGGCCATCTGCGGCTGGTTGTGAAAGTGAAAGAGACCAAACTAAGAGTCGTTAACGTCTGCAGTGTTAAACCAGTACCAGCTAGCGAAGTGGTATTAACTTCTCATATTATTTCATGTTGTTAAAGTGTACACTAATAACTATGGCGTTAAAGAAAAGGCTCATTCTTCGCTAGACTGTTGACACGAACGGGGATGATTCAACAAAATGTTAGCAACAGCTTCATGCTTTAGCATTTAACGTTAGCTGGCGATGCAGTCTATGCTAACAACGGAGACTTTTTATACATGTTTTTCACACTGATCGAGAAAGAACACGATGTTATTACGACTGTGTTATGATATTAATTTGTAAAAAATAAAAAATGCTTACCGCTTAAAGGGCTTTCTGTGAGGCGCGTTTTGATGACATCACAGACATGCGTCGGGTCGACGAAATGTAGGCGCGACACTTTAATTCATTTATTAATTCATTGAACCAATGGCACATGTCACACATTTAAAAAATAGAAAAAAATAGTAGTGCAACTGCAGAAGGTGAGATAATCAGACCAATTGAGATATATATATATATATATATATATATATATATATATATATATAATGCAAATATTTCAGGCACAATCTTAAACACATGTCTTTACAGTTTTTATCGCCTTTTTATTGGTACAATATGTAATAGTTTTTATATACAGTGAAAAACCTTTGTTAAAAAAGTATTACTATCTTGATAAACAAGCATCAGCATGTGAACATGTCTCTATTAGCAGTGGAGGAAAATTAAAGAGGTGCTTTATTTTAAAGATATTTACCGGTACGTTGTACAGTTTTTCTGTTATTTTGTGACTTCTCTGGATCCAAACTACTTTGAAACTTTCTCATTCACCAACAAGCAACATCGACATCATACGATGAAAATATGTAGCGATGAATTATCCTCTCAAAAACAAATCCATACCTTTTAAGTTCCCTGTCGATCACAAAGCATTTGTTTGAAGTGAAAAAAAACCCTGGTCATAACCTTAAACCTTCTGTAAGGTTAGAGAAATACATTTAAAATCCTACGTGACTTTAACCTCACGAATGTTTTCATTCCACACTTTTTTGTATACATTTCCAGTTACATACTCATATCTTCTACCATTTCAATTTTACAGCAAAATACTGGCGAGATTTTATGTCGTTGTGAAAGATGTAATTCTATATTTTCACTGTACATACTTAAAAATACATTTTTACGACAAATGTAATAGGACAGGAGTTTTTGACATGTTTGCTATTTTCCTTCAAGTCAATACATTTTTGCTAAACTCAATGGGATGTCAGCACAACTCATAACTCGAGTCATGGTGGTTCCAATAAATGTGATTCTTAGCTCTTACATTGCACTTTGTTGCGTGACTTCCTTCAGTGGTGTTTTCATATTACGAAATATAGGAGAAAAAAAAGATTTCTCCTTTCTGCGGCCGCTCAGACTGAAATTGCTTTCACAAATGAAACTAAAAGTGTATAAATCATCCAAGAATTTCTAAATGTAGGAGTCACAATAAACTAGTGTGTCTTAACACAATAGTCAGATATGCATATTGAAACTTGCTGTAGTCATTCCTCCTGTTCACACAGGTCAGACTCCTTTCTAATGCAAGTCAATGTACATGATGGGGACAAAATCTACAGTCCTCGCGTTCTACAAAAATGCATTCCAATGTTCAGTTGAAGTTAATATGGTGAATATTAACAGTCTGAATTAGACAAAGTTACAGTCTTTTTAGTTCTTAGTATAATTCCCTCTTCATGCAACTTCCCCTTCACTGCGGCTCAGTAACACAACACAAAGAAGGAAGGTGCACTAAAACCACTGTCATTTTTAGAGACACAGTGTGAATCTGGGCCCTTGTAGCCTTTAAGTTAAGTGTTAAGTCTATTCTTTTCATGACTGTCTGTGAATCCTGGCTTTTGAATCTATGTACAATGTTAATATGTTAAAATGAATACAAATTTAAATGACACCCAATCTATTTGAATAACTCCGACGACTGAAGCTTCATTATAACTTGAGATCAACTTTGGAATGTATTTCTGCAAGTAACAACGACTGGGTTCTGTCCCCGTCTCTTTCTTTGGAAATGTGTTCGGAACACTTTTAAAGGCCAGTATGAACAGGAGGACTGATTACAGCGAGCAAACGCTGTTTAAATGTTAATATGGACATGTGAGTATTGTTTTAAGACAGGTTCACAATTTTTCAAGTGTGTTTTATCATCAAATTGCATTAATTACACATCTGATCAACTAATTTCACAAAATAATGACAATATAAATTAGATTTTTAGTGCCTTTAATGCAATGTCACCTTACCATACATATGAGAAACAAGAAAAAGCTGTGTTAATGAAAAGGCTTGGCTAAGGCCTGGGATTCCATGACCCAGGTGAGCTGTAGCATGGCATGGATGAAGGCCTCTGCATGCCATGGAGCCAGGAAGTGATGAGTCTGGAGAAAGCTGGTGAAAGACTTGGTGATGGATTATAACTGCAGTTCAATTGAAAGAGGGGAATCAAAAATAATGCACATAAAACTGTTGGTAGTTGAATTTAGAACCAGTGACTTATGTTTTTGATTGATATCCACAAAAACGTAGTCCCTTTGGCTGTGGGAGAGCAGGCTGTGCATTTGTGTAATTAATGATTTTCACCACTAGGAGGCCCCCTCGGCTTGAATGTGCGGTAAAGATGAGGCCCATCTCCTTTTAAACTACACCTACAGGGATTTAAAAGTCCTCAAAGCGTTTGTCTGTAGGAGGCCCTCTGACCTCTGACCTCTCAGTCAGGTCAGGTGGTGTGTGTGCACTGTGGTCCCTTTTCAATCAGACAGTGCGCTCAGTCTCTATTCTTGGAAGCTGACTCAGCTCATTTTCATTCCACATGAATCATGATTCTAATTGATGACACATAAACAGTCATCTCTTCCGTCAGCCAAGTAGTCTGATGAGTTTTGCTTTTTCAAATCCTCAGGTATGAACACACATTTCCTCAAAATAGACATTTCAACATCTTTCATTCCGACACATGGCAAACTCCACCTGAAGGTCTTGTGAGGATCCAGTACAAATACAACATAGATCTACTGTGTACCGTATATACTTTATATTTCAGAGGAGTCGCGTGATAAGAAGTAGCCAATGATTGACTCATTCGTCTATTAATGAATAGCCTTGCAGAAGAAACCTCTTTGTTTCTTGTTTGAGCTTTTCCCCTCAGTTATACATCGGAGTGTTGCCACGGCCTGGCAGCTTACCTTGAGATTATCAAAAATAATCACATCCTCACATTGTTCTCTCCGAGGATTGGCGCAGTAAAGTTGCAGCTGCAGCACCTCAATAAACAACCCATCACACTGCAGTGTTTATTCAGCGATGAGGAGTGTGCAGCGTTTTTCGATTTGTTCTGTTGACCTCGTTGTGGCGCTGGCTCACAGACCCTCCTGGATCTGCCTGAAGATGCAGAGTTTATAACTCCTTCACCATATTTATCTGTCAAAGGCCGCTGACACAGCTCTCACATTGTTCTCACGAAAGACTGTCATTTCTACATTTGAGCTGAACTCGAAACATCTTTCCTGTGATTTAATCTCCCACATTGTTTTGACATACAGGCTGAGCGATGGAGACTATCCAGTCTCTCCTGGCCTTCTAATTTTTTGGTATCACGAAAGTGGATTATGTTGTTTTAATCATTATTTGGCTGCCAGTGGTGGAGGCCAGCTTTAAAGGGATTTTTATGGGCCCCTATAAAACTTATCAAGGTGGCAAAAGGTGCTCAGCAGCCAGGTGAACTATAGAAGGCTGTGGTGGCCAGCCACCAATCACTATGAGGAGGCACAGAGGCACAGATAAACCAAACACACACTCAGTCATACTGTCAAGCTCTCTCTGTAACATTTCACTTTCTCGTGTGTAAAGCTGCGAACAATACGTGAACCGACAAATCAGCTTTGATTCTGCTCTCAGTAGAAGGTCAATAGGCTCCACAAAACAACAAGTGTTTGTATTTCCTTACATTGTTATTGCACGATACAGTGTTTATTAAATGGGGGGGGGGAAGTTAAATAGATATTTTTCATTTTAAACACAGGTGCCACGAATAACATAAATTGCTACGTTGCATTCGTTGCTGGAGTAGAGTTGTCAATAACCTTTAGAGAACAAACGTAGTGAAAAGCAACTTCAAAATGCAAATCAACTTCCAAACGTGAACACGAGAATAGTTTGTGTTTAAATCATTTGGTCCTAACGGTTGTAAAATGGGCTCCGACACCAACGCTGTATCCAAATCTCTTCATACACGCTAACTGCCCTTCTAGCTAGCTGAAGTTACCTCTCACCATATAACTACACCAGCCAGTGCACCTCACGTTGATCAGTCATGAATTGCACACCGTTGAAGCATCATTGAAGCATCATTATATGAACTCATGTAACAGAAGCGGAAGCATTTTAGCCACTTTAAAAGTTAGCTAGCTAACGGTGCTTTGTTCGCGGACGCCATTTCCTCATAAAATTGGCTTCCTGTTCAAGTCAATGTCTTGTGGTCCTTTATGAAGACAATTTCTATCACGATTCAGGTTAAGATCAGACAGCAGGTTGTACAGTCATCCGCTTGGTGTTTTGAATCTGGGAAATAATCCGACCTCTGTGTGCATTATTTCCCACATCACTGTGACGAGTGGATCTACTGGTTTTCAAAGTGGTTCATCTTTGTGTTTTAATGAGTCACAATGTCTGCCCAGCTTCATCACGAGACATAATTGGGAAACTGTGACACAAAACGAAACTACCAGTGAATTTTGAAAGAGTGTCATGAGACAGGTATCAGGACAACAGTGTGTCATTGCAGGTGAAGCGTGAGAATCTGGGAATGCCTCAATTTCAAAGAATATTATTGCCATTTCCTGAGTTGTTCATGTCGTGTTCATTGGGCACAAAGGCAGCATGAAAGCAGCTTTGGGGTCTAATCACAGGAGGCGAAGTCCTCCTAACATCCCACACTCAACACCAAAAGAAAAGTCTCTTAAAGGTTTGTATTCAGTTAGCTAATTAGTTATATTGTCTACAGAACAGCTGCCTACACACTCAACTAAACTCTGAACTCAAATATCTCAGAATAGATCTATTTCCAGTCTAATTAGTACCGGGTTACATTGTTATTTCTTGGAAATGACTCGGAAATTACACGCCTTTAAATAAAGAGTCACCGCTGTATTGCCCAACTTAATTATATAGTTGGTTGTGAAATACTGAATCCTTTACTAATTTATGTTGTTGGCCTTAAAGGAATCATACTTTAGATGAACTGACTCACTGAAAACATACACACCATGTGAAATGTTTATGTGTAGAATATAAAGGTTTCTAAAATCCCAAATTTACAGAAAAAGTACTGATACGAAATGGCATAAAAGAAAATAGATTCCACCGGCATGCCAGCAGCCAGTTAGCTTAGCTTAGCATAATCACAACCACTGGAAACATGTTTAAAAGCGACACATTGTGGTTTTTACACTTTTAATGAGATATAATGTATTAATTATCGTTAGCTTTAGCGGTACTGGTAAGCAGACGTTGTAACCCTTGAATTGAAGCAAGGCTAGCAGCTGTTTCCCGATGTTTCCCGTCTTTGTGCTTACTTAAGCCAACCAGCTGCTGTAGCTTCATATTTACTGCACGAGATACCAATCTTCTTATCTAACTCTCGTATTTCCCAAATGTCAACTCTCCTTGATATTGGCAGTGTCTTTACATGAGATTCATTGACACACAAATCCAGCAACTTTTGCACATGGATTCTTTTTCAATAAAATAAATGTCCAAATGTCACATTTGCTAAAATACCAAGAGGCCCCTTTGTTGTCTTGTTTTTCTTCATCCCGTCTCAGTTTTCTGGTTGACAGAAGAGTCCGGTCGGCCTCCTGGCTATGCTCCCCAACATTTCCACCTTTCTAGTCTATTGTCTCCACCAGCACCCTCTGCCCTCAGCTACTGTCTCTGTCATTTTATGAGAAGCTCCTGTCATTTTGGACTCTGACGTTGGCCTGAATATGCACGCCGAGGGCCCCCCGATGCGGAGTTGGATTCCAACTTTGAGGGCCAAAGGGAGGATTTCCTTTTCAAAATGTCTGGCTAGTAAATATGTCACCCGGCTGGAAACCGATCCCATGAAAAAATAGGTGGGATGTTTTCAAACCCGCCACAGGAGTGTGTGCGATCTGTTTCTTCCCTCACACACGTTTGAGGGTAAAGAGTGTCAATCCCCTGCCAGCAGAGGTATTGTCTGTCAAGAGTAAGCAGCCCCGGAGCAGTTTACCCGAGATCTGCTGCTAAATCTTCTCTAATTAGAGTCACCAAAGATTCTCTATCGGTGTTATTTCTATGCACCTCAAAAAGAGTTTCACTCAACACCCCCACGGTGATAACAAAAACTGAAACAATAATGACCTTTCAACTGACAGATCCGTTTAGCAGGTGTAACGTATACCCATGGATTTATACAGAGAACTGGATACGGCGTCAGAGTCGGGACCCAGTTCATTCTTACTAAAGTGGCTCAGTGGCACAAAAAGGTTTGACCGCCGAGTGTAAAATCATCCGGATCTGCATCCAGGGGCCCTCAGAGCAAGCGCACTGCAGGTGTTTCCTTTAATCCCGCCTTCAAACCCTCGGTCCAGCCTCATTCACATGAACAGCGGAAGGAAAATAACTCTGGATTTGGCCATCAGTGAATTTTAAAACTTGTAAGACCCATTGCCAATCCATGAAGCAGTTGTTATGCTATTTCAATGGATAACTACAAAAACCTCGACCTGCTGGTGGCGCTAAAAAATTAAAGTTAGAGGGTCATAAAAGTCATCAGAATCCATCCATAGGGACCATGAATACTGGCGCAAAATTCCATCAATACCAAAAACGCCAACTTCATGGAGGCGCGAAAAGGAAAAGTCAGGGGATCACAAAAATGAAAAGTCCTCATCCTCTGGGGAGCATGAATAATTTGTACAAAATGTCACGTTGATCCACCCAATGAGTTGTTGGGATACTTCCGTTTGATCAAAGTGGTGTCCAACCGACCCACTGACCGACGTTCCCACCCCATAGAGCCACGCTGCTTCTGTGGCTAAAGCAACAAACCCACTGCAGGATTCAAATTCAGGATTAAGATGATGTTTGCACATAGCTACGTCTCTTGGTTACATTCTAGTTTTTATATGTGACATGTCAAACACATTACTCTTCCCACATAATTACACAATGCAACATCTTCAACATATATACAAAATCATGCATCATAATTTAGTATAGATGTAATGAATTGTGCACCAAATAGCAGAAGAAAGACAAGAAATGCCAAGTGTATGTTTAGACTGATGAAGGCTTTGTCCAAATATCTGGCTCAAACATGTCTTTGTGCATCATTTATCTTAAGAGAAAATCAGTTGTTATCTCACAAAATGAAATATTGCATGGTTCACAGAGAGAGTACTGTTTAAAACACGATAAACCAAAGTGAATGAGTGAATAAATAGATACATACAGTGAACTTTAGGGCAACTATTGAAACATGTTTACGTTTTTGGAGCTTTTTAAGCCCCAATTTTGATTGGAATCCTATTAATATCCTCATAAAAACAAATACTGTGCATGTAGTATTTCTATTTATGTAATTAATTCTAGAGGGAAAATGTATAGACAAGTTGCAGAATAACACATTTTAGAGATGTTTTCACAAGTACACCTCACAGATACACAATGTAAATCCTTTAAAATAAAAGGAAAGGGTTTTACAGTCTGGTTCATCCCACATGCATCTGTGTGTGTGTGTGTGTGTGTGTGTGTGTGTGTGTGTGTGTGTGTGTGTGTGTGTGTGTGCGTGCGTGTGTGCGCATTGGGGAGGGGGTGTCCTCAGTTTTGGCCACACCCCCACATGTCATGTCAGTCATGTGCTGAGCGACGCTGCCTGTTATCAAATCCTACATGATCACTGTGTTTAAGAAAACTGACAGAAATGAAAAAAAATGAAAAAATGCTCATTTAATTGACATTTCACTTGAAAACAATGACAGTTATTTCACACAGAGGAGGGTCCCACCCGCCCATTACAACTGCGATATAGCTCCCACCCCTACGGCCCTGACGTGGACGCGCAGCGCAAGTGCACGCGCGATACGACAGGCAGGCGATTGTGGACGAAAAGAAAAAGAGAGAGAGACAGAGACAGAGACGTGACGACTGGAGCACGACACACACACGCGCACATACACACACACAGAAATAAGCAAAACAGAAAACACTGGATCATATCTACAGCAGATTTGGAGATTTGTGCGGCGGGATACGTGGTGCGGACTGTTACGCACGACAGCGTTTCCCTGCGGTAAAAAACCACCCCAAGCTTTTCGGACAGGAGGCGCGCGGCTTGCTGCTCTTCCTCGTCGGAACAGAGGGTTCGTAGCGGGGAGATTTACGGAGCAGAGGACTGACGGCACAGTGGAGGAGGTAAGCCCCTCTTTTTATTTCTCCTCTCCCCCTTAAAGTCCTCTTCGTGTTTGCGTTCTGCTGTCAGTTCAAACGGAACCAGCGGAGCTCGTGGTGCGGAATGTCAGACCTCCGTTTTTACGGGTCGCTCGCTGTCTGTCAATCTGCCATCAGCTGCACGCAGCCTCCTGCTCCCCCATTCAAACGGGACATCAGACCACGTAGCGCGTGTGATTGGGAAAGAAATGGATCGGCATGGTCCGAATGCCCTCCAGCAGCAGCCCATGCACGCACCCAGGGCTCCAGCCCCCCCCCACTCCCTCTCTCCTCACCTCACCCCTCCATCACCGCCGCCGCCTCGGTTAAATGTCACACTGTTTTTCTCTTCTTACATAATGCGTTAATGTGCCGTTATAGATGTGGCCCCGGTGTGTGCTGGACGCCACATCTGGGCTGCGGTTTGGGTCTCCGCGTGAGTGTGACACGGTGCAGCAGTAGAAATAAACGTGACGCACTGGTATAAATGGATGATGATGCTGTTAAGAGCTCCATTCATCCAGAGCTGGTTGGGTTTATTGTCGCAGAGGAAGGTTGGGGCTCTGAATGGTGCTGTAAAAAAGGCTGCAGAGCTGTGTGTGTGTGTGTGTGTGTGTGTGTGTGTGTGTGTGTGTGTGTCACATTACTACGCGGTGTTGAGAGCTGTGACGGACGGTTGTGACATTCTTCGTCATGTGTGAGGCGTTTCGGCTGCTTACATCACAAGGCTGCTGCCTGATGGGGCATGGCCGAGGCGTTTTAAAATATATATATATATATATATATATATATATATATATATATATATCGGTATATATATATATATATATCGGTATATATATATATATATATCGGTATATATAATTTTTTTTTTTTTTTTTTCCCCCAACTGGACACCAGGCTGTTCAGCTGCTGTGCACTTATAGTATGTGTTGCTGCGGATGGAGGTTTATGTTGTTTAGTATGTTGTTGTGGGGTCACAACCCACAGGCATAACACGTCTTGTTGTCATATCACTAAAATGTGCAACTTGACATGTCATGGTTTTATTTATTAGGCAAGTATTCGTAACGTCAGTTGTTTTGCCAAAACATTCACTGGTTTCAAGTGTGACTATTTGCCTGTTTGCTTTGTCATGCTGTTATGATATTAAACTACATATATTTTGGTTTTGGACATCTGGAAGGGCAAAAAAAGCAATGGATTATCATAGAAACAGATAAGTCACATCTCTGATGATGAAGAGGTGGGTCATGTGAGTGTCAGAACATATAAAGTGAAGCCTTTACATGTCAGCTTTGAAGCAGAAAACCATTGTGTTCCAAATTGCTCCACAAAATGAAGTGTTTTGAAATCGTAAATGAGGAAATAAATCAGTCTGGGATTTAGGCGACGGAAATAAAGGCACCTCTAACGGCAGATAGAGCAAAGCAGTTCTGGTGGATTTACCTAATCACAGTTGAGCGACTGAGCAAAGCAGCAGCAGTCCGTTGACATGTTAAAACAGGCCTGCATGGCCTCGGCCACACCACACCAGACCAGCAGTGGCCCCAGAGGTCTCTGTCTACGAACCCAAAAAGCTCCTCCTTCTCCGGCTCAGCCGCAGCGCGAGGAGCCGTTGGCTGCATGTGTGGCAATGTTCACGAAAGGCCACGGGGGAAGGGGATGCAGTCGTTACAGGTGCAGTGCTTTTGAAAAATGCCATGTGAACTTTGCTGGCATTAACATTTAATTCGGGTTCTTATGTAATTGGCAAAGCTCTTGAGAGCAGGACTGAAAACATTGCAGCTCCAGCTGAAGCAGAGCGGCTCCAAATGCTTCATTTTCTAAACGTGTGACGGATGAAGGCGTCACGGCCGAAGGAGAGCATCCACATGTTCTACCCAGTCACAGTCAATATGAACACCACAGCAGCTGCTCACACACGAGGATGAGGGGGTTTTGAGTTGGAATGCCATTCGTTTGAATAATTCACATGGAACGACGGCCTCTTTTTCTGGAGCCGCTTGAGGACACATACCGACATTTTCTCTCGCGTTAACGATACTGTCCTCCTTCAACATCATAGGATGTCCATCTGAACCAGCTGAGGTCCGTTGGGTCCATACATACAGTACCTTTGATCCAGAAAGAGGAGAAACAAATCAAAAACAGAGCCGCTCCACCGAAATGTCACGGCAGAACTGACGTGTAACGGCCTGACATGGTGTAATTGTTGTTGTGATTGTGGAGTGAGAGAAGAAAAAGTCTCGCAGCTCTCATTAAAACAAACAAAAACAATCATGAGGCTGCAATGCATTCTGGACAATTGAGGCTGCTATCAGTGGAGTAATCGCCGCGTCTTCCTGTTCTTTGTATGCATGTTTGTCATACAGCTGTGCCAAGTTGTAACTTGAGCATTTGCTGTTTGCTTCTGATGGACACCAACATGTGATATTAGACACATCTTGCTATTTAGAGGGTATCTGTTGAGATTCCATATTTTTCTTGTTGTCAACAAATCTCATGGAAATAACAAAACCAGCAAGGGATTGGTCATAGAAACCGGTATTGCCTGGGTACCCAAAGCTGGATGTGTCCTCTGTGCCATAAAGCTCCATTGTTATCCAACAACTATTACAACACTCAAATTAGCCTTCCTTCACTCAGCCATTATTATTTTGACTTAATCCCACCGACATCATCCTGCTGCAGTAAATACTCACGCGCGTACCAAATGTGTATTAATCCACAGCTGAAAATAGTCCCCAACAAAAGCATTGTAGCATATAAATGAATATATATGTCACTCCTCTGTTTTCTTTAAAGAAACACATCTTCAAAAGCAATCCGTACGCCACAGACATGGTAAGAAAGTCAAGTGCAAAGATCAATGCCAGCCTTATGTCATGTTATCCCGGTTTGATAAGTTCACACTATGAATGAAGAAAAAACAAACAGAACAACAACATTTCCCCAGAATTGCTCCTCACAAACACACTTTATGATACACATGCACGCAGCTTGAAAATTGAAATAGAGAATGCTGATTTTTGCATCTGAAAAGGATCCTGCCGACACACTTCTGCTGTTTATGCCGCTGACCCGCTGACCTCTGTGACACTCATGTGACAGGAGGACTGAAAAGTGTTTAGTCACCGTGTTGACGCCTCGAGTCTTTTAAGTGTTTAAGTGACGTCCATCATATTGACCGCAGTCGGAATCGGACGACCTCACACAGACACTTCTCTATTCACAAACACATTCTCCTTGTTGGGCTTCACGTATTCTTTTGGAGAGGAACACTCAAAGAAACTATGTCCAAAAGAAGAAAGACAAGCCGGCTAGAAATCCTACCTCTCTCTTGTGCGGCTGCCCAACACTATTAGGATCACTTTCACTTTTTCCACAGTCTCCTTCAAAGGAGTTGCTGCAGTATAATATGTGTCACTGCCGCGGATTGTTAGCATGATAGCAGAAGTCCTTTTGATGCCAACATGGCTTGATTCTTAGCAGGGCGCTGCTGTTTGTTATTCCTCTGTGAATTTCTGCATCCATTATTGCTTCTCGCGTCTCTTCGTATTGTTCATTTAACCTCGTTCTGTGGCTGTCGCCGCTTTAACGCGGCACGAAAAGGTTTGTCGTCGTGCGAATGCCGCGGTGTTGTTGCTGAAGTTATGTTGCCGTGGACAGTCGGAGGGAGCAAGTCTTGATTGAGTTTAGTGCAACAGGCAGCAGCTGGTGAGGGCGTTGATCCCCCCCCCCCCCCCCCCCCCCGGGCATGTCCCGGGGCAAAGAGCGGCCAGCGGCATCGCCACGCTTCGTCCTGCTCGGCTGATCACAGATGGAGAGAGAGAGTTGGACAGGGATGATTATGAGAAAGAGTCTCGGCGTTAATACGTGTTGAGGGATTCCTTTTAAATCAACCAGCCAGCCGGCCCTCTCTGCAGAATATAGGACTATGCCTCTAGCCTTTTTGTATATCCACTACTAGCTTCTGTATGTGATGGGGGAGGCCACTGGCACCAGTAGCGTAACCATTGACACACTGGCAATCACTGCTAGAGAGGTTTTTGGAAATGTTGAAGTGGTCTCTCATTCGCTTCAGGCGGAAACCTCCGGGTCTGAAAAGTGAAGTCAAAGTGAAGGTGCCTTGAACTTGATTTATTTTCTATGGCCAGCAGGGGGCGACTCCTCTGGTTGCAAAAAGAATTCTGATTGTAGAAGTCTATGAGAAAATGACTCTGCTTCTCTCTTGATTTATTACCTCAGTAAACATTGTAAACATGAGTTTATGGTCTCAATGTTTTGTTTCAAGTCTTCTTCAACACAGCATGATGTTCATTTCGTAAATTATGGTCCATTTATTAAGATAAACCATAAAGCAGCGTATGCTTTAGGGCGGGGCTACCTTGTGATTGACAGGTCACTACCACGGCGCTGTCTGGTCAGGGAGTTGTCCGTGTTTTTGTCTTTTAACTTTAACCCTTTAACACCATATGTGCAGTTCATGGAGGTTCATTGAAATTATTTTGGTTGCCTTAAAATGTCTTGTCCAGCGTTCAGCGGTACTTAACGCCACCCTCTCGTGTCGCTTCTGCTTGCAAAACGAAGATGGCGACGGCCAAAATGGCGAACTCGAGGCTTCAAAACGGCAACCCACAAAACCTAGCGACTACGGACACTACGTCCGCTTCTTTTACGGTCTCTGATCCGCATGCCAAATGACCTCCTTCACAGCCATTGTTCGCTGAAGAGCAGCCCCTCTGATGAGCTAATACTCTTCGCCTTCTTCACACAATCATTTACGCTTCTTGCTGATGAACAAGATTTGTTCTAATTACTTAAAATAATTATTTTCTGTTTAAATTAGTGCTTTAGAATAATGTCTTTAAATCCCAGAGTACTGGGATCCTGTCAAAAGCCCCCAATTGCAGCCAATGTAATAGATTACATAGACTGGATAAAATGTTTGCTCATGGCCCTTATTTAAAGTATCACCATCCTAAAAACATAACCATCAGTTTTTTCTTCTTCACAAGGCATTATTTACAAAACGAACAATGTTTTTAGAAGAATAAGTGAACGTTTTGCTCTGATAGTTTTGATATGATGGTCTTTCTATTTAATCTCACTCTTCTTGTTGACTTCTGGGTGGTTTGGGTGCTCAGAGATCCCTCCACATGATCCACACGACCCCCAAGCATTAAGCCGGCAGTCATCTGCCGAGCTGAAGGGTCTTTGATCAGTTCTCTGAATCCCTAAAAGCCTCGAGGTCACAGTGTGACAGCTGACCCTGCACTCTGAGGTCTAAAGACAAGAAAAGGGAATTTTCCCTGCAGCAATGAATAAAACATCTCATTCATGATTTTGTTTACCAACTCAGGAAGCTGTTTTTAGTTCTTTTTCTTAATTCAGTGTCGGGCAGCTGAGCGCAGTCCGTAGCCAAACCATGACTGTTGCAGCTGGAACCCAAAGAAAACAATGGCAGGAGGCTCAGAGGATGTGATGCACCAACAGTACTGAAACATCTCAAATTGCTATTTATTCCGATTACTTCAGCTGCAATTTGCGTGTGGAAAGGATGATGGAAACCAGTCGTAGATGAGCCCAAAAGCTTGCTTGTGCCTTGAGCGGCCACGTGAAGTGCATGTTTTCAGCTGTGCTGCTGAGGCTGCATTGTTTGTCTCGCTGTGTTGCCAGCTGATTGATGGAGCTGCAGCTCAGATTGACAGATCTAGCTCAGCAAGCCACTTTTCCCCAAAAGCCAGCCAGAGTGTCTGCCTGTGAAAAAAAAATGCCCGTGAGGGTAAATCAGGAGATAAACTCTCGCCCCTCTGCAATTAGCACCGTGTCATTTTGGGGTTTTGAGGCAGCCGATAATGTCGCATCTCGCTCGCGTCTGTGGCTCAGGTCTGAAACATCTTTTGACAGCCTGGCCTGCAGACTCGGGAGGCTGCATTGTCCAGCGCTCGTGTCACTTCCCCCTGGAAGCTGTTGTCTTTTAATAAGCGCTCGTCTCATATTTGTGCCGTCTGTGCGGCGTCTGGTTTCCGTCACCGTGGACTCTGGCCGGGACTCGCAGCCAAATTCTCGGCCTGCTGAGGAGCGCTGGCAGCGGACGCACACGCGAGAGGAATTTGAATACGAGGAATACCAGGAACGTGTGTGTGTGTGTGTGTGTGTGTGTGTGTGTGTGTGTGTGTGTGTGTGTGTGTGTGTGTGTGTGTGTGTGTGTGTGTGTGTGTGTGTGTGTGTGTGTGTGTGTGTGTGTGTGTGTGTGTGTGTGTGTGTGTGTGTGTGTGTGTGTGTGTGTGTGTGTGTGTGTGTGTAGAGCCAGAACAAAGCAGTCTGCAACCGGAGGACTTGGGTGTGGCACTCATGTTTGATGAAGCACCAAATGAAGTGTGATGTCTCAATGCCAGTGCTTTTAAAACCTCTCTTCATTTCAGCAAACCTCAACACTTGTAGGAGGTCTGACCCAAACGTCTCATCAAGCGTCAAAAACCGTCAAGGCACCAAAGTGTTGAATTGCTTTGTCAAGTCTTGTTTACCTTTTCTTTCATCAGGTGTTTCCTGATTCAAGTCTTCATTTTGTCTGTTTTCTAGCAGAAACATCCATCCAGCTTCCCAGTTGTGAGGATTTCCTGCTTTTCTCTGTTTTATTTGATCGTAAACTGAACGTCTTTTTGGCTTTTTTGGATTGTTGGTTTGGCAAAATAAAGACGTTTGAAGACGTCACCTCGGGCTTTAATGGACATCGTTCACGTTCTTTGACGTTTTCTAGACCATGTGGTTAATTGGGAAAGTACTCTGCAGATTAATGGAACACAGTCGCCTTCATTTCACTTCTTGTTATGGCTGTAGAATAAACAAAACTATGTTCATGTACCTCAGAGTGCGTTCCTGCTTTGGTGCTCGGCTCTGAACCGGGACGCCACAGTACGAATATAGCAGGTGGGAGCCGGCGGTTCAGCGGCTCAAAGTCACATGATGTGCAGATCAGACGCCGCGGGTTCGGACGTCTTCTGCGCTGTCTTGTTGACGTTTGTGTCGCTAAGAGAGATTCTTCTTATATTTATGTTCAGACTCAGTAAAACCCAATAAAAAGCGGCATCTTTTCAGGTGTGATGAAGCGTTAGTTTTCCTCACATTTTGTGAGATCTTCAGCTGCGTCGTTGTTTTTCCTCTTATTCTTGATCTGTAACTGACGGCTGGCTTTGTCAACAACATATCAAAAGATGAATCTTACTGTAATATTGTAAGATGCAATATTAGAGGTGAAAATCTTTTAATTTGGCTTCAGGAATGTTTTGAAATGTTTGAATGATACTTAATTTTCCCCACTTGTGATAATATCAAACAATAGAGCTGAAGCAGTATAGTTGATGAGTCGATCAATATAAAAGAAGGAACTATTTTGTATATATTTACATTTTTTTACAGAACGTTACATTTTCTGCTCACAGAAAGGTGTTTGTAGTTGTGTTTTGTAATGTTTGCTTCATTGCTTGATATTTCAAGTGTTTATATAGGGAGGAACAAATTACATGAAAACCTTAAAGCGAGGCTGCGTGACTTTTATGAGAACAAATAACACACCGTTAATCCCCGACAAGTCAAAAGTTAAATCCATAAGCAAGTAAAATAGTCTCTCTTAAAGATGAAACCTCACAGTCATGAATTGAACACCTCTCTGACAAACATGTGACTACAAAGGTTAGGATTCATTGCCGGTGGGGCTGCAAATGATACTGTCAGATATATATATGTTTTAATACATTTTAATAAATATTTAATACATGTATAACATTTTGCAAAATGCCCATCAGAATTCCTCAGGAACCCAAGATGTCTGCAAATGTCTTGTTCTGTCTAGCCAACAGTCCAAAACCCTGAAAATATAAAATATACGATGATTTATAAAACTGAAAAGAATCCTCATTAAAGAACATTAAACACAGAGAATCCAGATATATTTGGCGTTATTTGCAGCGTTTTATCTGTAACGGTTCCTCTAGTTCACTGAGCAACCGCATGGATTCGCTCCTTTGGTTTAGGTGTGTGTGTGTGCGTGTGTGTGTGTGTGTGTGCGCGTGTGTGTGCTTGCATTCAACGCAATCTCGTTAGTGCATATATTGGGTTGTGAAAATGAGATGGCAGCCGCCATCGTGGCCTTTTAAGCTGATTTACCTCCCCACTATGATGCCCCCCCCCCCCACTTGACAACCACTAGACTTTTTTTTTTGAAAAACCCTCGTGTCATTACCGTACCACACGTGTCACTTCCTGTGTGCAGATGAGGTTTCGCACCTTTAGTCTTCTGAGAAAACAAAACGCCATAGAAGCAAAACGCCTTAAGCATCAGATATTTGTATCATATACTATTTGTTAATTTACTGTTGTTTTTGTTGTATTATTTGTATCTGTTTTTTTGTGTTTTGTTTTACACACATAAGAAAAATCACTTATTTAAATTTCAAATCTATTGGATCCTTGCGTCCCGTAAATCCCGTATTCATTACCCTTGTGTATACGACCCAGAGACCCATGCTGATTGCTGAAGGAAACGTGAATCTCCCACCTCTTCAGTTCATCTCCGCCTGGCTGATAGTTGATTAGGTGGTCGAGACAACAGAGGATTCAGGCGGAGCAGCTGCCGCCAGAGAGAAAACAATCAGAGACTCTCTCACTGGCATCTAAGTGGATTTGGTGGCTGGAAGGAGGGCTGGAGGGGGAGGGGAGACGACGTCTGTGCTACGTGTCTACATCGTCGTGTGTGTGTGTGTGTGTGTGTGTGTGATTCGATGTGCATTTTTGTTTTCATGATGTGAGTGTGTGTTGCCAGTTCTGCGCAGTGATTCGGTTTTTGCCAGCAATGTGTTGGACATGTGTCGGGTTTTGCGTGTGTGTGTGTGTGTGTGTGTGATGAAATTTGAATGATCCATGTGGAGAAAATTGGGTCGTTTCACCAACAAATGAACAAGATACAGATAAGAAATGGTGCATTTTAACAGGAAATTTCAATGTATGATGATAACAAATGTGTGTAGTTGACAACATTAAAATGACACTCAGTCACCAGTTTATTAGGTGCTACTTTAGCTAAAACAAATGCAATCCAGTACAACAATAAATCGAACCTCAATGGATATAATGTCAGTTTCTGTTAACACATGTTGAGAGGGGTTTCTATTGTGTAGCCCCACCATATTGATATAATAGTGCAGAGGTTGAAGGAGGTTTTCAAAAGATGGATGGCAGCGTAGGAAACACTGTCTTGAAGGCCCCACAGTTGAACCAATGACTTTCCTCATTTGAGGACTGTCGTAAAGCAGAAAGCATTAAAAACTGGACCCGATGTCGTTGTCTGTTGCTCGTACGCGTCTGTTGTTGATGTGAAGTTTCATCACGTCTTCATCACCGGTTGTTGCTGCAGCACTTTGTGAAGCACTCTGTGGCTGGATTCATCTTTTGTTGAAGTGTGTTGAAGGTGGTGAGAGTTTGTGGTCGTACTTTAAAGGAAGCGGAAAGAGCTCAAGTCTCTCTTTGTCACTCAACTGTCGTTTGATACGTGAGTAAATCCTCTCAGGTAAACGACAACAGACTACGCGCAAATATCTAAGTTTAAACAGTTATTTCTATCTTTTCTTCACTTGCTCTGTCTCTGACTCTTCGCTAAGTCCCGCCCCTCGAAAGCAGACTGGCCAATCGTAGCGTGGCATCGGCTCTGCTCCACAGTCTCTCATGTAATTGTTTCAGTCTTTGTTGATTTTCCTTAACACGCATATTATAGAGCCTTCTGTCTGCTCTCTGGAATAGCTTTTTCCAAAAATGTAATATTTCTTCAGTGAGTGCAGTTCGTGACAGTGTGGGCTCCATGTAGCTCTGACAGCTTGACGGAGTAACGCCGAGGGGCGGGGCTTAACGAAGGAGTCAATTCAATTAAAAACAGTAATGTGATGGCGGAGTGGGAGAGGAGTTCACACATTTGCATTTTAATCTGTTTTCTCTTGCATTCGATCACCTTTGCTGACAGTAGACTTCCTCTTTCTTTAATGCTGCTTGTTCCACATGAGCAAAGCGTGTCAGTTTCCTGAGAGGGCCGTCATGGCGGAGCAGGCTTCCTCTCCACTACCCCATCGCGTCAGTGTTTGATTTATTGATGAGCATGGTATCGCCTTTTCTGCTGCCGGAGCGGATTCACATTCGCGTGTCTTCTGTAGTATTAATTTCTGCGTGATCATGCGTGTGAAAATTCACTGCGAGTGTGTATTTCTATGTGTATGATTTCATGTTAATGGCTGAGAAGATGGTTGTGGTGATTGTGTGAGACTTCCTTCGGTCTCACCCTGTTTTAAGCGTGCCCTGAGGCTTGTCCTTGTGGGAGATGATGTGTTTTTGGGTCATTCTTGGGACTAAATGGAGTGCACCTAATCCACGTCATTGATATCCCCACAGACACACACACACACACGCATGCTGACATACACACTCGCACAAAGCAAGCGTCTTCCCTCAGGGCCCTCTGAGCAGGAAGCAGACTGGTGGCCAACTGTGCAGACGGACCCTCGGTAAAGCTCTGCTCTTTAAAACGGCATCATGAATGTGACGCGTCTAAATGTTGATCAGAAATAGCTGTTGGCCATGAAGCCTCATTATCGTATTAAAAATCTTATTTGAGCATCTCTGACATCATCCAGCGGGATTTGGCAAGCGCAGCTGAAGAATTTGACACTACTTCCTTTCTTTTTTATTTTTTTATTTGTCCCTTTCCCTTCACTGCCTCTTCTCTTTGGACACTTTTTCTTTTTTTCCCCGCCTAGCTGACAGAAAACAGACATGCAGGTCTGCAGGCGACATGCAGGTCTTAAAAACATCCTTCGAGTTATTTGGAGGGTCAACTTCAGTCTGGAATCTGAGAGCGTGAGTTTTCTGTGATATAATCCCTGAGCATTCAGTTCCTCTGTGTGATGGTCGGATCTAAACCGTACAGGATTGGGTTTGGAGGGCAGAGAGGGTGACTGAGGAAGGGATACTCATTGGGCCAGGCATCTATAGTTTCAGGAGAAGCAAAGTGAGATGCAAAATTATAATAAAAAAACCTAGAAGGGTATGAATATGAAAAAGCCTTGATGCCAGATTTCAGAAGGTGACAGTTTTTGATATTCAATGTTACGTCATTTCATTTGGTTCCAAAAAGGTTTTGTCACACACTACTATCCCATAATCTTCAGAGGACATAATCTGAGGATATTGTGCATTTAAATGCCTCAAACTCATTGAATGCACAAGTGTTGTAATTGTCATGCAATTCTTCACATGAATCTTATCTGAGGTGTAAGTGAGTAACTGTAACCAGCGCTGCTGATCTCGTTGAGGTAAGACCTTGATTTATGACCCTATCTGGAGTTGTCTTTGCCAAGGAGCCTTTTGCGTCCCCCTCTTAGCCTCCAGGGTGAGAACTCAATACCGTCTCTGCAGCCATTTCATCCATTTTTCAATGATGAGGCGCAGCGGAGCGTTCAGTGCCAGAGGTCTTCGCTCAACAACCTAATCGGTTGACCACGAAGAGAAGATGAGAATCTCTATCGGCTCCACACTGGGCTGCGACCTCTATTCCTGCTGTTGCCTTACAACTGTAGTTGTTCAGGACATATTGGTTATAGAATTAACTCCCAAGTATCAGGGACGGGTCAATTTCACCTTCTCCCTTTTTTTCTTTTGTCGCGTTTTGTTCCAGAGAGAGTTGTTTACTTGTCAAACAGCTTTTCTGTTCATGAAAGTAAATTGTGACATTTTGGTTGCCTAAAAATGTCTTGTTCAGCATCTTGCGTCACTTTTGGTTGCAAAATTCAAGGCCAAGGCCAAATTGCCAAACTCAAGGCTTCAAAACCAAAGTCCACAGACCAACTGGTGACCTCACGGTGACTACGTCCACTTCCTATTGACCGTGCACTGTTGTGTTGGAGAGTGAGGCCCAGATTTTGTCGATGGTAGTTATGGATAGTCGAGCCGAGCTCTGAGAAACAACATTCACTCAATCCATGTTAGCATGATGCGTGTGTTTTTCCACTGCACAACAAGGTCAAATAAGTGGTTTACCTGGATGATGCAGTCATTTCCATCTAACATCTCACTGCTTGTACAATTACTCCCTCCGATATTTAAAACGGATCCGTTGACCAAATGTGTTCATATGTTGTTGTGTATTCCTGTTTTATTGGAGAATAGCGCCAACTAAGCACCTTACAGCTCCTGTTGTTGCTCGCCAGTGTTTTTGGTGGCTATTCTGATCCTGAAACCTTTTTGTAAACTCTGGTCTTTCAGTGTGCCGATTATATCCTGTACTGTGCATTTCATGGCCTTGTTGTCTTTGACATCTTAAATAAAGCCTCCGTTTGTGTTTCTCCTCAAAGTCGGTCTCATTTGGAGGCGGCCCGTGAGCCGTAATGAAGGGTTGAACCAGTCTCCCAGCCTGCAGAGCACCGTCATCACCTGGCATTGCACTGCAGCCTCAGTGCTCAGATCTGCACTTGACAGTTGTCTCTTCTGCTTGTTTCTCCCCCCCCCCCCCCATCTGTCTGACCTGCTCAGAGCACTGCAGTGGCAGAGACAACAATGCAGCTTGTCAGGGAGGCTTGTGGGTAATTTAGGCCGTCCTGCAGGTTCAGACTCTCAGGTTTCTCACGATTAAAATGTCCAGTGCTCAGGCAGATCAGAAACCGTGAATTATCAGAAGAGGGCCTGCTCATTTTTTTGCTGGTCTGCATATTCAAAGTGATCGTCACAGGAAATGATTCATGGGGTTTATGGGGAGAGGGCAAACACAATGCAGAGATCTCTGTGGCTGAAAAAGTCTGAGGTGGAAGTGAAAGCAACCACAGTGCCGCGTTTTCCCCTTCGCCTCTAATCGTGTCATGTTTCACCGGAACGAAAAGAGGACCTTGAAGCATCTTCCTCTTTCCCTAATTAGAGACTCATTTCCTTTTGGATTTCAGGGTAAGAGGGAGGTGCGCTGATTCAGCCGAATGAAAACTGAGAAGTAAGAGACTTCTACTGTCGAGAAAGAGAGAGAGAGCGCGGTAGAACAAGGGAGCAAGTGAATGTACGGCAGAAAAGCCCTCACATTGTTATTGTGTCTCCAGACTGGTTGAATTTGCTGAAACACAAGGTGTGGCCCACACAATAGGGGGGGGGGGGGGGGGTTGAGACAAACAATGCAGGCTTTTCCTCCAGAAAACAAATCAAAATGTCAAACGGCATTGCTTGGAAACGGTGGTACCATTTAACCGCCTACAGATCGCAGTTTCCCCGAGTGAAACGCCTCATTTCCTTCACAACGTCACCTTGTGTGGCTGAGAGGTCTTCCACCTCAGAGTGAAGTGTTTAGAAGCCTTTCAACAGAGTTTCTCAGAGCTCAAACATTGTATTTTTGTTCAGTGATCTCAGATTTTTGGATGAAGCTTATAGTCCTTCAGTGAATGCATTGGACATCCAAGAGTATTTGGACTATATGTGAACTTTTAAGTAAGATGTGCTGTTCTCTTTTAGGGAAACATTAATTCCAGCCCTCATCAAATGAGATTTGTTTGATCATTGTCCAATCTTGCTGTGCAACACATTTTATACCCAACTTGTTTCGTAAAAATGCTCTTTAAATGACTGAAACTGTATTTGGTGTTACACTGAAATGGACCTTAAAGACCTTCGTCTTTGCTCTTCCTCCGTCCGTCCTTGCTGACCACGGAGAACATAACGGCTCCTCTTCCCGTCACTTGAGTGACGCCACTCCTTAACAACCATGTTGCCAAGGTTGGTCTCTCGTGACTCACTGTGACCGGAGTCATTCCCCGGAGCCTCTTGTCTTCTTCATCTGTTGTTTGCTTCCCTTATAGAATACTGCAGGCTGCTCTTGAATGCATCGTTTTTGGCTCAAGGAGATGTGTGTCGCACCTCCCCAGAGCCTCAAACACGTAATTAATGTTCGGGAAGGATTGTAACCGTTAGTTGTTGGTCTGCAAAAGGGCATGAACTCCGGCCTCCTGTATGAAGCTTGTATGCAAGGACTGCACTGGCTTTTATGTATTTTTACACACACAAACACTCGCAACCAAACAAATGCACGCATTAGGCTGCTGACCTGCTTTGTCCGTCCACAATCAAGGCGTGGCAGCCTGTTGACGTGAACCTAAAGTGACAGGCCTGCAGAGAGAAGCTGGTCAACTGTTTCGGAGTAAACAATCGCTTCAAGTGTCACGCTGCTTTGTGCATGACTTTGTGCCTGAAAAGGCTGCAAAACTGCATTCAGCAAACGTCACGAAAGCCTAGTTTTGCATCTGCATCAATGAGGGTAATCTCCTGTTTGCCTTAGATACACGTGCACGCATCCTGCCGGTCATGACGTGTTTGGTTCTTGCTGGTCCAGCGCTGTGAGGGCCATTATTAGGGCCAGACTTGCTTTGCTTAGATGTTTTCCAAAAACGCCACGGCCCCGCCAGTCATTACAGAGCGGAAATTCTGCATGAGCAACTGTCGGTCCGCAAGCATTACTCAGCCTGAGCCCCTTTGGGTGTGATTGGAAAGAAAAAAGCAACAGGTTTAATTCAGTGTCAAAAGAGGATCGCATCCTTTTGTGGGCGTTTAATTGGTCCTGACATTTTACATCTCAGACCTTTTTTATGTACAGTCATCATAACAAGGGCAGCTCAGAGTGAGTAATGCAGTAAGCTTTGTTTTACTGTACGTTCTGAATTATTTCCCATCTTTATATTTACTCTCAATTTGATGAAAATGTAAAACATTGATGTTCATTAATTTGGCCTAACCTGCTCCATCCTCTTGACATTTAGAGCTCTGCTGTTTGAAATTAAAATCTGAGTTTATCTCTGCATTGATTATTTGAAAATGAAAAATGTGGACGTCCAATGCACGAAACAGAGAGGCAGATATTGATCTTTGCCCTGCAGGCACAAATCCCAGCATAGAGCTGCGGGGCCGACGGGAAACCGAGGTGGGAACCGAAGGATCAATGAGGATGATGGAGCCATTAGTGACACCGTGACCCTGTCGATGTTTGATTGGTTTTGGTTGCATTGTTTGGAAAGTAGGACTGTTGGCGTTGGGTAACTGTGCGGCGGTTACAGGGAGAGCTGATGGTACCTCTGTGGTTGTTCTGTTGACATTTCAGACCTAGGTTCCCTCACCCGTGTTGATACGGGCCTGTGCTTCTTTAAGTGTGTCCGTTGATCCTGCCCGCCTTCTCAAATTCTACTCTTTCATTTTCCACAGCTCTGTGGTGTCCAGTAGTTATTCAGCAATAGCCCCTCTGGATAAAGTTCAGCTGACCGCGTCTTTAGAGCCAAATCTGCGGGCAGATCATCTCTTATTCTGGAGCTCAAGTCCCGGGCAAAGCTGCTTTAAAGCAAACACACTCAGGGGTGTTTCCGTTGGCCTCGCTCAGGTTGTGGGAGAGAAATGTAGGCCACACTTGTCCTCGGCTCAGACTCGCATGCACTTTTATTCTGCACAGTAAGAGCAAGAGAAGGGCTCGAGTCTTTGGTGTAATTTACATATTATTGTTGCCAATTCCGTCCAATGATTTTGGGAATGATTTACAATATAATAAGTGTCTGATTAAGTTAGGCGTTCCAAATGTTCCTCCAATGATTAATTTGGACTTGCAGTTGTGACAAATTGCACGGTTGATGTCTTCTTCACTCACGCTGAAGAACTTCCACATCAAAGACATGTTCGACATCTCTAAACTTGGTAAAAGTTTCACATTTTGCTTAAAATGTTGAAACTAAATCTGTTGTATCAATTAAAATATTTATTGTCGCACAAAATTTGGCAAAAGTAGGGATGTTGACCATGTTTTTGTCCAAAATGTTCAAGGTTATTATTTTACATTTCCACACTTGTGGTTGCAGTCCGACAACAACTCTTGGTTGCATTGCCATGAAAGTTCATATCTCTGGTTTATGACTAGATTCCTGTCAAACTAATGACATTCTCATCAGCCTCAGCTGTGCTTTGTGTTCATTGCTAATTAGCACGTTAGCATGCTAAGCAAAGATAGTGGTGAACATTCTACGTGCTGTACATTGCATGTTAGCATGCTGCCATTGGCATTGAGCTCAAAGCTCACAGAGCTGCTAGCATGGCTGTAGTCCTGTTAGAAACTGTCAGACAAGTCTTTGAATAAATATCTCCGAGAGGAAACAAATTCAGAATGAACATTTGTTGTCTGTGCAGTAACTGCTCGTGTGTGTGATCTCTCAATCCTTTGAAAATTACATCATTGTTTTTATACATAATTTGTTAATGCTCTAACCAACCAGCTTGTTTAAACACTCGAACACATCATGCATCAACCATGTTTGTCCTGAAACCGACATGTTAACGCTTGAGTAGTCACGTTCGGTAACATAATGCACATAGAAGCAAACCACCCAGACCGTCTCTCAGGCTCACTTCCTGTTGGTCATGTTCAGGCAGAAGGTCGACATGCAGACGAGGTCGGCATTTTCTCCCTGCACACAGACTCGGATCGATAACCACTCGCTGTTCATCACTTATAGAGTCATCTGTGTCCCCCGGGGGTTGGTTAGCCGCATCCTGAGGAAGAATAGAAGGCAAAGAGCCAGATAGAAGTCACTCTTTTGTGTGCAGTGCAGTGCAGTTTACTCACATTTATGAGATGATGTAAAAATGTACGATACAAAAATTAAATTAAAAGATTAAATTCACATGAATTTTAAAGGGGACATATAATGCTCATATTCATGTTGATACTTGTATTTTGGGTTTCTACTCGAAAATGTTTAAATTCTTTAACATTTAAAAACACATTCTTCTCATACTGTCTGTCTGAAATGCTCCGTTTTAGCGGCTGTCTCTTAAAAAAAAAAAAAAGACCCGTCTGCTCTGATTGGCTTGTGAGACAGAATATGCTGCATCTTTGCAAAGACAGTTCTCAATATATTCTAATGAGCCTGCATGTGACATAGGAAGGGGAGCCAAATCTGAGTGGCTTGTTGAATCACATGATTCCTGATCCAAGCAGACCACAAACACTGACTGACTGCTCGTTATGTCGCGTAAAAAGAAGGATTTAAAATGGAAAGGAAGACGGAAAACAGAGATTTGGGAAAAACCCACGAAACAAAACCCCTCCCCATTCTGATCCTCGACTGAAGACAGCGCCACGATGATGCAACATACTGCACAGAAAACACAACAATATCACAGAGGAAGATACAAGATGCACATGCTAAGTGATTACAATCAGCTCAGATGATGTCTGAATGTAGTGAGGGGTCTTGTAGAGGGGGGGGGGGGGCTTTAATCAATACAGCCCCCCACTGTTGCAGCCTTTTTCTGACGTGTGTGTGTGTGTGCGTGCGTGTGCGTGCCAGGAGTAGAGTGGAGCAGGTCGAGGTGATGTCATCTCCCATTGGGGAGTGTAATAGTGCAGAGGATGGGGAAGTGGCTCTGCATTATGCCTCTAACACACACACACACACACACACACACACACACACACACACACACACACACACACACACACACACACACACAGTATTGACCTTCTGAGGGGACCAGTGTAGGGTGTGTACCCACATGACGGCATGTAAAGACATAAATAAGCCATTTAAGTAATACCTCACGGCCCTTTTGGCCGCGCTGCACATACCGAGGCGGTTGCAATAGAACCTTGTTTGTGATGTAACGTACAGCTAGCAAATTCGGTTTTGATCACAGGCTAGCGTTACATTGATTTCATTATTTGCCTTTTCATCCATATTATTTGAACCACTGAGAAACTGTCCAGCGTCAGTACTTTGACAGCGGCATGTACCCGGCGTGCCGTTGATTGTGAGGTAGAGGTGTGTTGCTTTGCGTGGAGAGGGTGATGCTCTACTTTACCCAAGTTTCGGTTGCCAAGACGCGCAGCTTACTCTGTTACTTTTTATGTCACGGTGATCCGCTCATGACCGTTTCGCTAAGGAACCATTATAACGCATTCAGACATGGAGCGATGCTGAAAGTGCAAAAGAATTGGACATCGTAGCGGTGGTTTATGGTTATTATATAACGAATATGAACCAATCAGATTGGTGATTTGAGCCACACGTTTCAACTGTAGTTAAACCTGAACCTCATCACTGTCTCTCACACACACACACACACACACACACACACACACACACACGCACACACACTTCACTGAATGACTCTACACTCTGTCTCAGTGTGCACGAGTTTCAGGCAGATGTTTGTGTGTGTGTGTGTGTGTGTGGGCTCAGTTCCTGTGAGCTCTGCTGGCCTGCTGGAATTCAGGAATTCACACACACACACACACACGGCATTTATTATTTTTTGTTTTTTTTACTTTAACTTTCCAGGGAAAGTTGCCTGAACACATTCTCTGTTTCCCAGTAACGCTCTGTGTCACATTCACACTTACAGTAGTGAATGCTGCAGTGGGAGCTCAGTCTGAAGGGCTCAGTGTGCCTCGAACGAAGCAGGTCGTCCGGCCACGTCTGAAGGTTTCGGAGGGAAATAAAGCCTTCATAGAGCCATAGCGACGGGCTGGACGGAGATAACGGCTCACACGTACGGACAATCCCTCTTCAAAGACGATGATGACGATGCACTCCGTTGTACACTTGAGAGGTATCGGATGTATTTCTTTTGAAGAAGCAAAAAATGTATCCTGCATGCTTTCTGGTCTGCACACACCCGGCCAATCGCTGCATCAAGTTGGATTGTCAGTTTCAGAAAGTTACAAGTTTCTGAAACGTACAAGACATCAAAAAGGTTTTAGAGGGGCGTGTTTGACGAGCCGACAAGCGCTTCGTTTAAAGAACACTGAGGCTCTTTGGCAGCTCTGCTGGAACAGTTTTGGGGGATTTTGTATGTTGCTAAAGGGCACATCAACTGTAGATACTGAAGGTTACAGATTTACAGATTTGTGTGGAAAAACGCTTTTCAGGAAAAATCAAGCAACTGATTTGAGCTTGATGAGAATGAATGTTTGGTGTTAAAAAGAGTGATGAGAAGAAGTCGGAGAACTTTCTACACCTACTGTACAGATACGGCTACTTTTATTGTTGCTTTTTGATTAGAAGATTCAGGAATATGTCAGTTTTTGATTGTAAATAAAGCAAAAAACACACATTTCGTACACAAAAACAAAACCAATGAGACACAATTCCAGGTGACTTCTCGTCCTCCAGCTGCATGCAAATCACACACACACACACCTTTCTTAGTTTTGAACTCTGGGACCGTTGGTGAGATGTGTGAACACAAGGTGTGGCGTTCGTCTGAGCCGGCGCTTTGGGTGTGTGTGTGTGTGTGTGTGTGTGTGTGTGTGTTTGGAGTAAGCTTCGGGACCTACTGTAGATCATCAGCCGCCACTAATGAGGCGTAAACCCACAGGGAGTTTTAAATTTGCCTGAAATCTTTTAATGATCTTCTCTGATGAGTGATCAGGGGCGGGAGGTGTGTGTGTGTGTGTGTGGAATAACTGTATCTGAGTCGCAGTTCAAATGAACCTAATAGTAACTGCTCTACTAACGAAAGCATCTTTAGTGTAATGAGTACAGAAAAAAAAGCCTCCATTTTTTGGGGGACCAGGAAGAAAACACACCTTCCGTGTTGAGAGATTAAAAGTGAGGTGAACTTGTGTGTGTGAGCGCTGTGGAGGAATGCTGAGGTTTGGTGTTTATTGCTATTATACTGGTGAGAAGCGACTGTGGGAGAGGAGGGGGTGTTACTGTTTGCCAGCCAGACTCTTGAAGACCAGCAGGACGAGTTGAGCTTCTCATCTGTGTTTAATGTCTTGCGTGCCTGTCCCTGGCAGCGTTCTCCTTCATAAGATCCGAAAGATTCCCCGTCTCCTCTAATGCAGTCGTAACAGAGGCCGAGTAATTTACTGCATGTTTGCAGTTTTTTTATTTTCTTTCTGTGCCAAAGAACGATCCGGAGATGTAGGAGTTTTAAAATAAGATGAGAAACGCACCTCTTCATCTCAGCGGGTTGAGAGACAAAAGTGTCTGTCAGTGGACATGGAGAGATGTTCACGACTCAAAAAATGCAAGTCTGAAGTCTTAAAGCCCCTTTTATTCCCAAAGATTTACAGGAACTACGAAGTCACATGAACGAGAGTAAGAGAACACAAGTTGTAAGTTGTCTGGCCCGACGGTTCCTCGAACAAATGAAGAAAACACATGAACCCCCTTCATAGTGTTCTAATGCAGGCTTCATGGAAGAGACGGCAATACTGCTTTCTGGGACGTTGGACAATGAATTCATTACTGTTCAGAGCCTCTGAAGCAGAGGTCTTCAACAGGGGGTCCGCGGAGGTACTGCAGTGGGTCCGCGACATTTTTGGTTGATAAGACAATAAAAAAATTAAAAAAAGATAATATATAAATATATTTTTTCTCTAAACATGAATCTGTCCATTATTTGAATATCTTCATGCATGGCAGTGGCACTAATAGGCCATCACTAATTTTTCGTTTCCACATTTATGTTTAAAATGAAAACATCAATTTGAATAGCTTGTATGCATGATTATCATGCAATTAACAGACAATGTTGATGTTGACATTGGTATCAGCTGACAAGGTGTGTTTATATATGGCAGCGGCACGGCCTCCCTACTCACTGTACCTGTTTAAAATGAAAACATGAATATATGAACCTGTGTGTATTTGAATAGCTTAGTATCGAATCCACAATAAAGAGGTATACACGGTACTAGGCCCATTTAATATAAAACACAATATATATAGTCGGGGGTCCCTGCGCCATCTCTTCAGAGCTGTTTGGTTCATTTGTTGTGTTCTTGTTTTGTACAAGCACCAGAAATGCTCACAGGGACCCCCAGCAGACAGCATGAAAGGGCCGTGAACACTGACTGTAGTTACGTTTCTGCACAACAGACTTGACACTGCGACCCGTTCTCCGTTTGAACAGCTCGTTAGTGTCTCAACTAGCGACTGAATCAGTCGCGGGGGACGTTGTTTTGGATCTTGTGTACTTTTTCTCTCTCTGTTGTCTCTGCGCCGTCTTTCATCTATCACAGTTCACCTCTTTGTTTCTTACAGACGCCCAGCTGGTTATTTCCTCTCTCTCTCTCTCTCTCTCTCTCTCTCTCTCTCTCTCTCTCTCTCTCTCTCTCTCTCTCTCTCTCTGTCTCTCTGTCTCTGTCTCTCTGTCTCTGTCTGGTGGTGGCGGGCTGCTGCAGACTGCTGTAGGTGGTCAGGATCCCTCCAGACAGCAGGAGGGAGAGGAGGGTCCGTCTGGGGCACTCAAAGGACGACTGGCTGGCTCATCCTCTCCCTTCTCTCTCTCTCTCTCTCTCTTCTCCTCTATCTGTCTAGTGCATGCACTTAGCTGAGGCAGCCATTAAAGTAAATTAAGTCATCCGGCAAGAGATATTTAAAAAATGTGAGCAGGACTCAGAGCGTAAGAGGACAATGGTACATGTTTTAATCTAAATAATAACCTCACTTTAGTGAAGACGTTGATTCTTAATGCCTTGTGCTTCCCAAAAAAACTCCGGCTGTGCAAACGGAACTTGAATGGAGAATCCATTTAAAGGGGAACACAGGTAGAAATGTAAAAAAAAACAAAACAAGTGATGCGTTTTTGTTTGTGTTGAAAGTGAATCTCCAGAACACAGTCGGAGAGAAAAATAAGCGCAACAGAAACAGCGTGAGGGAGATGAAGCTCAGATAGAAAGCCTGAAAGAAATAAAATAGGAAGAGATGATGAAGAGCAGGGATCAGTGAAGCGTTCACAGCGGCGGTCTTTGTTTCACCTGCGTTTGATTTGAATTCTTGTTTCGACATTTTGGGATACACCTCTAGCGATTCATGTTCATCGTCTGGTTATTGTCTCTCCGAACGCATTTTCTGCATTTAGTTATGATGCAGTAGAACAGAACAGGATCTGACTGACAATACGAAGAACTGACTAATGTCAGAGTCATGGTTTCCTAATGACTCTCAACAACTAATAAACATAATTGAGTAAAGAAAACAGGGATTATTCCCTGTCCTTTGATTTAACATATAATTGTGTGTATTAGTTTCGACACACAATTCTCTGCAATTATTTAGTTTGAGACCTAATTCAATTTGCTGAATTGGAAAGAATGTCATCCAAAAATGTGATTATATGTACTTTAAATTCGGAAATTTTACCTACTTAATCAAAATGATGTTTGGAAAGCTTAATGCTGCAAAGACTCATCTAAATAATAATATTATTATTACTTTAGTTTAATTTAAGTCTGGTTTAGCGGTATTTTAATATTATCGTTTAAAGTAAAAGCAACTGACTTTTCTTACAGTTCAGTGAGATTAACATACAGTGTAACATCAAACATCAGCGTGATAGAAACATTGCTACACACAGTATACCAGTATCATGTCGTTCCTTTGATCTCATAATCAACTTATTTAACAGTAATTTACAGTTTATCTTTTTTTCGCACGTCACATTTGAGCCTTTGTAGTCTGTGAAACTGGAAGGTGTGTGTGTGTGTGTGTGTCAGTGTGAGAGAGAGTAGAGTGCTGTGTTCACTATCAACAGGGAAGTGGTGAATTAAACCATTGTGCTCTCATTACAGCCACTTTTGTGTAGAAGGTGGCAGCTGTTAATCTTGGCTAGAGCCCTTGGATTATCACACACACACACACACACACACACACACACACACCTACACACACACACACACACACACACACACACACACAGGGTTTGTGGCTCTGATAAGCTGGCGGGTATTCCTTTTAAATTCATGAGGCAGCTACTGTTCCTCATTGTTTTGAATAGCTATCGGTTCTCGTCTCATGCTGCTCTTTTGTGGCGTTCGTGATAGTAGACCCCTTTACGATCCAAAACAGAAAGCCTATTGAGTCGCCCAACTCTGTCATGGGACGGATGAAATCGCCATGACTCTACTGACCCTGTTGTGACTCAGTGTACTGGAAAAGCCCGAGGACATAAACTGATGTCTGAAACCATTCATTCCTCCTTTGAACCCTTGTTGTCGTGTTGCTGTTCCACCATGTTTGACCTCTTCCATCTCTGTCCTCCAGTTGGGATGTCCTGAGTCTGTCCTCCGGGCCCAGAGAGCGGTGTGCTGATGGGACCTGCTGCACCACCATGAGTTTACAAGATGGCGGCTGCAGCTACGCCAGCAGCGCCAACATGGCCACCGCTTGTGGCAGCATGCGGCGGCGCCTGGAGGACCAGGAGTTCGCCCTGCGCGTCTACCCGGGCGCCCTGGCTGAGGGCACCATCTACTGCCCCGTCAGCGCCCGCAAGAACACCACAGCTGCCGAAGCCATCGAGTGCCTCATCGAACGGTTGCGCCTGGATCGCACCAAATGCTACGTGTTGGCCGAGGTGAAGGAGTTCGGCGGGGAGGAATGGATCCTGAACCCCGGCGACTGCCCCGTTCAGCGGATGATGCTGTGGCCGCGGAGCGCCCTGGAGAACCGCAGCGGCCTGGGCAGTGGCGACGACTACCGCTTCCTCCTGCGGGAGAAGAACCTGGACGGATCTATTCATTATGGCGGCAGCCTGCAGATGTGGCTGCGGGTGACTGAGGAGCGTCGCCGCATGGTGGAACGGGGTTTCCTCCCCCAGCCTGCAGGGAGCGACCCTCCGTCCGACCTCTGCGCTCTCCCAGAACTAACAGAGCGCACCATTTTGGAAAGCCTTCGCGCACGTTTCCGCCAGGAGAAGATCTACACCTACATTGGGAGTATTCTTATTGTGATTAACCCCTTCCAGTTCCTGCCAATCTACAATCCGAAATACGTCAAATTGTACGACAACCACAGACTGGGGAAGCTGGAGCCCCACATTTATGCCGTGGCGGATGTGGCGTATCACGCCATGCTACAGCGACGGAAGAACCAGTGCATAGTCATTTCTGGTGAGAGCGGGTCTGGGAAGACCCAGAGCACCAACTTCCTCATTCATCACCTGACCGCACTCAGCCAGAAGGGGTTCGCCAGCGGGGTGGAGCAGATCATCCTGGGAGCGGGGCCCGTGTTGGAGGTAAGAAACCCACATGAACACCTGCAGTGTTGAACAAATGTTACAGAGGACATGGTTCTGATTGTGTTGGTCTGTCAGCAAGATAACTCAAGATCTTAACAATAGATGTTCATGAAGCCTGGTTCTGGAAAAAGGAACAGAAGATAGATTTTTGTTGTGGTTCAGATCTCATTTCCACCTTTTAGAGTCCATGAGCAAACATCTCAGAAACAAATACAGATTAACACTTGGAACACGATGAGTGATGAGCCTGTTGTATATATTTGTGCTTTGAGTGCATCGTACCGGACTGTCTGGTACGACTGTAATAATATGTTCCCATTATGTGCAACAAAACGACCCAGTTACATTGACGGCAAGTCCCTGTTTAAGTGTTGCTCAAGCACTCGTTGACGTAGTTATGATGTTCAGTAGCACTGGGAACTCGCTAAAGGCAGTATTTGTTGTTGATCGAACGGGGTGAAACAAATATGCACGGTTGGTTGGCGCGTCACCGCGTCTTCGGAGCGCTGAAAAAAAGATTTTTGGCGCGTCAGCCAACAATAAGTGTCTGGGCTTTAGTCTGTAGCTTCACGTCACCGGCTTCCATTAAAAATGACTTGTAGACTGTTGCTGTGTCGCTCGTAGTGTGAACGCAGCATAAGTGCACTGCAGGAACTTCCACAGAAACCCACAAACCTTTTAACGAACTCAGGAAATTAAACAATGGCGTCCTGATTTAGTTCCTGAGTTTATTTCCCAGAACCATTTGGTACGCGTTCAATCTGAGACGACTGTTTAAAGACGTTTTGTTTTACAAGTGCTACTAACAGAGTCTATGCTTGATTGTTCAGATAGCTTTGTGAAGTGGATTATAGAAATGTCCTTCTGAAACTGGAATGCCTCCACGTGCGGGGAAGCCTCTATTCATCCCCAGCTTTACCACATATGACTCCTCTGTGCATTATTTGACCCAGAAACTGGGAATCCAAGCACTGCATTGATTGGGGGGGGGGGGGGGGGGTGTTGTTTTCTGGCAACCATTTTGTTCTGCAGCGCGCAGCTTCCTGTCAGGACGTATGGGGATGTCGTGTCGACGTGCAGCTGTACGTGTTGACACCGTGTGCGTCCCATGCGGAGGTCTGCACAGTCAAACAGAAAATAGTTGTACGGTCAGGTGCATATATGCTTTGTCATCTGGAAAGCATGAATCAAATTGTAGACCTCCTTGCTGCTTCCGGGGAAGAACCGCGTAAAGAGCAGCTGCTTTCCATAAAGAACGAATGGTGTCTGGCCTCTGTGGAAAAAGGTAATATTGTATAAAATGTCCAGCAAAATAGAAGCTTTGGAAGCAGACAGTTTTCCTGTGACTACGGTTTCATACTATGCCATACAGCCTAGGAATCTCTTGCTAAATAACAAAGACGGGGATGTGTTACATGCGTTGAAAGTGACTGGTATTTTGGCGTTTCGCCACATATCTGCGGTTGAAGCTCACAGTCACACGGACACAGTTGCACTTCTCTGCAGGTGATGATTTAACACCCGTGACTGAATACCTGTCAGGTGCCTGAGGCCACCACACTGGGAGAGCTGAGAGGCTTTTTTTTGATAATAACACAGACAGAGGACCATTTCTCTCTGAGGAACTAGATACTGTGCTTGGTGGCCTGATTGTGTGCTGTGTGTGGCAGCATGACTGTGTCCCATGTAATCACTTCCCCATCAATCACCTGCCTGACCGAGGTGGGAGACACAAGGTGCACAGTCGAAATGTCACCGAGACGAACAAGCAAAGGGAGTTATGAGGGCGGGAACGTCTACGTTGTTGTTTGTTTTGTGTCTTTTTCTTGTTTTCTTGTCGAGAATTTGACAATTTTGTATCAGAAAATGCTTCAGCGAATTAAAATATCTACTTAGAGCTTTTGTAGAGCCAAAAGCCAAAAGAAAATTACAGCAATATTAGTTGGAATTATGTCACAGTTTATCCATATTGTGGAATAGTCCATTTGAGATATCTGAGGAACGCCTTGAGGGAAATTCTCTCAAATTTGGTACAAATTCCCACTTCATAGGCTTTATATAAGAGGTGGACGTAGTCACTTTGACTCACACCTATTGGTTTGTCGACTGGCGTTTGGAAGCCTCAAGTTGTCGCCATCTTTGTTTTTTAGCCTTGCCATTGTGATTTTTTGGACCAGAAGTGACACGAAAAGGGGGCGCGAAGGACGACCAAACACTGAGTAAGACCTTTTTAGGCGACTGAAAAATGTACAATTAACTTTTATGAACAAAAAACACACAAAAAGGGTTAAAGTTCTAAGATGAAAAAATGGACAACTTCCAGACCAGACAACGCTGTGGTGGCCACCAATTCACAAGGTAGCCCCGCCCTAAAGCAAGTCAATTATGACAATTGCACCCAAATATCCAATAAGATAAAATGATGACATTTTGACCAGTTGACGGAGGTCAAGCGAGGCAGTAATTCTGGTTTGAAAAAAAAGCTGCTTTTACAAATAGGATAATCTGATGATAAGATAAATATGTGACCACGCGTGCCAAAGTGACGACATCACACTGTGTGAACTTGTGACTCTCACCATCCAGCTGCTGCTCACACACTAAAAACAACACACAGCACCAACTGTTCTCCGGTGTGCTGTCGCTTTTCCAACACAGCTGAACGTGACGTCCACATTAATGTGCCGTTCTCATCCCACGGAGAGCAGCTGGATGCTGGAGACATCATGGGCTGCAGCCTGAGAGTGCCCCGGGGGCCTGATGTGTTTCTTTGAGGAGCAGCTCTCTGGGGTCAAAAAATAAGTTTACCGCCAGCCCAGAAACAAGGCTGCTGAGTTGAACAAGCCAAATTCTTTGGTTTCCACAAGTTGTAATGCCAATTACAGAACCATTTGCCTCGGTCAGATGCTGCCGCCTCTGCACTGAAGCTTTGTGAGAGTTTGAATGTGAGTCAGGCTGCAAACATGAGGTCAGCAAGGCCTCATGTTGGATGGATTTCAAATGCACGCCAGTCGTGACAAAGTATGAGTTCTGACTTCTTTGCTGGTTCATGATGCTCAATGCATGGTTCCTCCATCTAGTCCCATCTTCCCTCCTGACTAGTGGTTTCCAGGTATCTAAAATGTTAGCAATTACTCATTGTCGTTGCCAGTAATAAATCAATAAATCCAACAATTGAAATGAGTATAAAAGTATTTTTACTACGAAACAAAGATGTTTTTTTAGGTCTGTAGAATCTTTAGCAAATATAGCACCTCCCACGATTTGAAATTACAGTCAGCCATATTGTGATTTCTACAACATTTGGATTAATTATGCTGCCCGATAGTTTACATTGTGATAATGGTTTATTTTTCAGTTTTAAATATGCCTTACAACAAAGACAACCAACAGAGAAACAATGTGAAAGGATGTGGCTGCCTGGCACGTCTTTGTAGAAAGCAAGGACAGTTTGTGTCACAACTGTATTTGTGTCAACAAGCGAAGCACAATGCAGCGACTTTAACAGTATCTGTGTACCGGTGTCAAGAAAGAACGTCTGGGACAGAAAGGAAAACATTTCTCAGGATGAAATATGTCTCGCTGGCAGGAGATGTTTCTGCCTGTAGACTCGGACAAGTCATTCTCTTTGGATTCACTTGAGAAGCTTACTGCCAACTGCAGGAAAGGAGCCGCGACGCTTCACATCGCGTTACTGTGAAGTGCGAGGTCAACGGCATCGCAGGGCCAAGGCTGTTTCAGTCATCCGTTGAGCCAGAGCGGAGGACTCGCGCTCATATACGTTCACGCGCACAACATAACGAGCACGAAGCAGAGAATGTAACGGACGGCTCCAAACTCAGACGTACGCACAGATGCACAGCAGGAATGAGTTTTTTTACCTTTTACATTCATAGTTTAGGTCTGAACTAATGCCAATCATCTACATTCTTATTAACAGGCCTGATTCATTGTTTGTTGTCCTGTTGAAATTTCCTAGTTGTCTTGTTTTGGCCGAACAGTCCAAAATCCAATATTCAATTTACTGTCTCATAAGACAAAGAAAAGCAGTAAATCATCACAATTGAGAAGCTGAGACATGTTTGGTGGTTTTCTTTAAAAATAACGATTATCAATCATTTTAGCTGCTGAGGAATTTTGTCTCAATCGATGAATGGTTTCAGCTCCTCTTACTGTATGTATATCCTGATATTGATTTTAGCCAAAGTACCTTCTCCTACTTCTATTTCATTTAGTTTTCAAGAGCGTTTTTTTTACCTTGTTCCATATAAACTCATCGACACACCGATGCATTAACATGCACACAACACGCTTGTGACATCGACTCGATTCACCTTCACCAGGACTTTGCCCTTCTACCAAGGACTGTGTGTGTGTGTGTGTGTCCTTTGTCCATTTAACACTTGCAGCATGGAGGAGAGCCGATGTGCCTGAGCACACAGAGCTTTATTGTCTCGATCGACGACCCCCCCCGCCCTTGATGGACACGTCCGCGGCTGCAGGGATCAATCTTGTGACCTTTTCCGGCCACACTGCAGCCTTTGTGGCCACCGGACCACTTCTCAGAAATAAAGCGGTGCAGCCACGCGGCGAGCAATGAGCGGTCAGCGTTACATCGGGCCGGCGGTGCCATCTTACATTTTCTCTATATGTTCCGATCGCCCGCTGGCATCACTTCTAGTCATGGAAAAGCCTTTTAATAAAGCGCCGCAGACGGCCAGTAACTGCTGTCTTGTGTAATGTGAGCTGCGTTCAGAGCCAGGCCACAATAGTAATATGACAATATGACATTACAGCAGGATGGTGCTGACGGGAAGACAGCCGGTGGGCTGATGGGAAGCACTCGGCTGGAGTCTGGTCGTCGTCGTGCAGTCAGGTGATCGCAGATGCTGCTTTTTTGTCCCCAGCTTCAGCACTGCACGCTATTGGGTTCCAGACGATTAATATGCACACAAAGGGACATTTTACTGTGTTTGAGTATTTACAGGACTTACAGGAAATGTTTTGAATTGAACAGACTGCTCCGGGGATAACATTTTTGTAGGCCAGCCAGGAAGTTAGTGTTGTTCCTTTGACAAAAAGCGATATTTTTCAAATTGATTTTGGATCATTGCACAAATAGCAAAAGCAAACAAACGTTTATGTTATATGCACGTTTTGTTCAGCAAGATAATCTTCACCAATGAACGATTTTTAAAGCACGAGCGCAATAAACAGAAATAAAAAGCTGACGTCAGGCTGTAAACAAACGACACCACGGTCACACGTGTCGTCGGAGTGATGACCTTTTAGGACTCGTTCCTGCAGCAACCCTTTTGTGCTGAGAGGTTTAAGGTCAGCTTTATCCATTTGACAGATTCAAGTAGAAGTCTGGTGATGTTTTGTATATTTCATTCTGTAAAAAGACCAAAACCAACAATGAATCTCGGGAAGAAAGGACTCGTTCACTTCATTCTGGTTTCTGAACTGGACAGACTTCCACACAGCACCGTGAATCTGAACCAAAATAAAAAGCGTTTATCCAGAACTCTCATGGTCTGCATGGAAACATTCATCATTCACCTCGAGATGTTTGGTAAACACGGCCAGTCAATAAATTAAGGTCGCGTCTGATTCAAGGTGCACAGCTGTTGATGTTGGCTGAACAAGATTTTTACCTCATTCAACTGGCCGGCATATTTCACTGACTTGCGTCTTGTAAATCCTGGAATGAAAACGCCAAATGACCCTGAAAAGAATAAAATTGTAAATAAGTTCCACATCTTGGACCCATTGTTGGTCAAAGTCCTCGTTTTTTCACACATTAGTTGTCATTTGAACAGTGAAGGCAGCTCTTCTCTAGCTGACCCGGGCTCTTGCATGACAAGCGTGCGCCCGTGCCTCAAATGTCCCACGAAGAGCGACTGAGCCTCTGAGACTGACCCCAGCTGGGTGCTGCTGTGTTCTGGGGGCAGACAGAGCGAGGGCTCCTGTGGGGCCGCGGGGGCCAGATTACAGCCGGTCTTTGTTCTGGTGGTGTGGCCGGCAGACCTGCCTCCCTGCTTGCTGCATTAGTAGCCGAGCTGATTTCCCCCCCCCCCCTCTCCTGTCTCTTCACCAGATGGTTCCCATCCAGATGTCTGTCCCCCCCCCCTACACACACACACACACACACACAACCCCTCTGCTCCTAACCAGGCCCTCAGGGACGAGACCTGTCTGCCGTGGCTGATAGATGGCTCCAGGTAGTGCGTCGGCCCTCTGGTTTTAAAAGTGTGTGTTCAAAGGCCCGTGTATCATTAAGTGTGTAAGGGCTCGAGTAGTAGTGACCACAACTACTCACTCTTTAAAGCTTTAAACCCCATGTAGCGTGTGCACATGTAGTCGCTCCTACTGAACAGTAATCACATGGCTGCTGTGAGTCCACCCGACGGACCAACTGTAATGCATGCGACGAGGCGGGCAGGTCTGAAAAGCAGCTTCACTTGAAGCATTGAGAGCTGCTTTTATTCCCCCTCCAACGAGGCTGCTAGTGTGTGTGTGTGTTGCTAACCTCTGTGCCTGTCGGAATGCGTTAGCGTCCCGCTCTGCCAGCAGAGAGGTTCAGCCACGACCGAGTGTGTCCGCTGTCTTTTAAATCACAATCGGACAACCGAAAGCTCTCTGCCATCATGCCTGCTCTCCTCTGGTTGCATTGCACAGCACTTCTCTGTGCCTCCCTCAGTGAGCGCTCACGTCAGCTCTCATTCATCTTTTTTAACGTGGCTGTTGGACTGAAGAAGCTACTCCCTTTTGTATTTAACCAGGTAGCATGTCCCTCTTTCGGGGTAAAACATTCTCATAAACGACTTCCTCTGCAGACTCCATCTGTGCGTTGCTACTTTAAATCCCATCTTTTCACGAGTCTCGCTTTCATCACGCGTGGCTTAACAACAGCCGCCGCCTTTACCTCAGAGGGCCGTGCGTTGGCTAATCACGTAGCCCACCTCGGACCCGCTATGTTCCTGTTAGCACTTCCACCCCTATCATCCGTATCCTCTGGGCAGCGAGCGCTCTTCGATGTGCTCCCAAACATCTGTTCGCTGGATTATCCCCGTCTCCTTCTCATTCTGTCTTTCTCCTGGAGACCTCTCGAGCTGAGTCATCAAAGTAAAAAGTATTTCCACATTCACTCAGTATGAAGTGCCCGTCCATCTGCACTCATGTAGAATAAAAGCATAAAGTAGATTTTCTGGCATTCATGGGTATTGCATGTATGTCCTCTCTGTTGTGCGGTGACCCCGATTGAGCGTGATGTCATTCGTGCCTCTGCTCTGACAGTGGAAGAAGTACATTACAGTCACAAGTAGCCACATTGCATCCCTTCTTCGCGTCACTTTTTCTTCTTTCTCGCCGACTCCGCCCACCAGGTTCAGTGAAAGGCCCGCGACAGGAAATAGATGGTCCAAATGGGCCTGATTCAATCCGAGCCTGCTTACGTGGTGTCACACAGCAATCAGACACAGATGACATTACAGACATTAGGAGTCGCAGTCGGACACGAGGCCATCTGGGATGACGGGAGCAATTGAGCAAACTAGATCTGCGTTAGTGAACTCGTCTGTCATCAATCACATTGGAATCTAATTAAGCATCTACCGAAACAGAAAGGCTCGTCTGTTATGATCTGTGTTTTTTGTTCAGGAGTTCCTTTTCATTCCTCGAAAGTTTTCAGTGTTTTTTAAAAATCCCCATCTGCCTGGTGTTCAGCATGTTACTCATTACCTTTTCTCTCTGTTCTGCGGTTGTGATCCGCCCTTTTGAAGAGTTGTTTTAAGTCTCCAAAGAAAACAAAAGCAGCTTTTGTTTGCGCCTGTCTGTTGAAGGTTTGCCTCAGACTAATCGGTGCATGACAGCAGCATATGGTGTCGCACAGAGGACCGAGGGGAGATTTAAGAAATGCCGTGAAATAGCGTTTTATCAAATTGGTGTGCGCCACATGTGCGAGCTTAAAACCACATCCACCCTGCAAATGGCATTTTGAGAAGAGGATTACAAAAGAGAGGGAAGCTGCTCACAAATCATTTCTGTTTCACAGTTTCTCTTTTCGGTGTCTCGTCTTTAAGGTTATTTGTTTTTTGAACAAAAGGACGAACGGTGTCATTTAACTCTGTAACAGTCGGGCTTTCTTCCAGAAAGTGCTCTGATTACATACAGCGTATTGATCTGAATCGCACACATCCTGATACCATCTCATGTCTGTATATTTAATATGTATGTGGAGCCAACAGCCATTTAGATTGACAGAACAACTAAATCTCTCTCTCTCGCTCCAGAAACAGCTTCTCTGTAACTCTATGAACAGCTTTCATAAGAAGTATTTCATCAGCAGAAAGTAGTCCCAATGAAAACTGTTTACATAGAGGTCTGTGCATAAAGAGAGAGCAGCAACTGCTAATCGTTACAGAGCTTTTAGTCAAACTGCACACTCGGTTAAGTGGTTCAGCTGCCGTGCGAGTTTAGTCACAGACACACGATCAGGTTGGCAGGACGTCCTCATCGGCGGTCCGTCTTGCTCTGCTTTTGTCTTTTCCCTGCGAGCATCGTTGTGAGTCCCGATCACCGTCTGTGTACACGTGAAGCACCGGAACACGAAGCCTCGGCCGTCAGGTTTCAACAGATCTGTGTCTGAACGACGGAAACCCCAACCAGTAACCAAACAAAGTACAGTCGCGTTCAGTCCAGCCACTGAAAGCCCCAGCAGGCTGTTGTGGGTAAATGAATGGTGCAGATGTGCCATTGAGAGCGCGGCCTGCTGAGTGTGGGTGGGTGAATGAAAAGGTGGGGAGCGGCCGCTGGAAGTTTGAACTTGTTTTCAGACTGAGCTGATGCTTTGGTTTGGGTTGTCATGTTATTGTGCACACACACACACACACACACCTGTTTGTGTTGGACTCTACTATTTCTGTATTCGATGTGCCGAGCCCACCTGACAAAGCAAAGCATGTCAGTCTTTTTATCTCCACCATCTCTTCTCATTACTCATCAGCTCTTTCCTGCAGCAAATTGGTTATTTACAATGTTCAAGTTTCCTTTCATGTCTCCACGCTTTCACTTCATAAACTCTCTGTAGTCCTCGCATTAATCAATCCCAGCTTCTCCTCTCTCAGATGTCCCGCGAGTCCCTCCTCCTCTTCCTGTGGACCATGCAAGGAAAGCTGCCGTGGCTAATGTATCCCGTTGCACAATGAGATATAAATGGCTTTCAATTTTAAGATCGTTTTATAAACTGTAAGGTCACAAAAAAAAACTTTCAGTCTCAGTTGCGCAGCACTTAAATACATCATGTTGTTGGTCAACGTTAAAGTAATACTTCACCCACTAAATGACCATTTGTATATCAGTTACTCACCCTGTTACCTTGAATTACTTAAGAAAACTTGGTTTAAAAAGGCTTAAAATGAGCAGTTTCTTCTTGTCTCTCTGCACATTTTGACCGACCCGATCGTTGTAGAACGGAGTCGTGTCACGTCTCTGCAACGCCCTGCTCAGTGAAACGTTCAGACTGATGGTGAAGCCGCATAAAGCACATCTGTGGTGTACAGTTGCGATACACGGTTCTGCTGTATCACTGCAGCCCCTCGCTGTGTCTTCCCCCCCGATGCAACAACCCTGCAGAGAGAAGATGAAAGCGCTCTGTTGCAGCCCCCTGTCTCCCTGCCTTAATCTTCTCTGCATCCCACCCACCCTACCACAGCACCGGGGGCCCATGAAGGGGAGGGAGGGGTGGGGAGATAAAGGGGGAGGAGGAGGAGGAGGAGGAGGAGGAGCTCCCCCCAAGTGCCTGCAGCTGGTTCACCGTGTGAAGTAACAATAATGTCAGGAGGTAAAGTGACATTTTTTTATCAACCTGACAAAATGACGTTCTTGTGGGAAGAAAAGAAAAAGCAACACTGTAGCTTCTTTACATTATATTAGAATGTAAAGAAGCTACAGTCTATAGAATGATTCTGTTGAAGTTATTCCTTTTTAAAATGTTTTAGACGAGTCACTAATCACTTTTAACTCACAGACATGAGATTGATCTTCTCATGTCGTTCTTTATACAATGATATAAATTCATCCCCGTTTTATTGATATCTTACGAACAATGACTCCTCACTTTTCGTGCGTTTTTCCTGCAAAAGTCCAGCAACATGAGTCTGTTTTCGCTTGTTGCATGCATACTGTCTTTCCAAAATAAACTTCCATCTTCACGGGAAACGACGAAGGTTTAAACGAACCGTATGAAGACTTGCGTCCTCGGAGCTCTGACTTCGGTAAAGATCCTTTTAAGGTGTTTAATAGTCCAGGTCTGCGTAACCGCTTCCTCCCAGTAAACACCAAACAAGCCGTGCTTCACCCAAACAGCCGCGCCCCCACAGCACGCTTCTGGGCAAAAGTCAAGCAGGACAACAGAGCAGTGTCACGTTATACACGTCGTGGATTCGCTTCATAATGAACAGCGTGAGTTTGTTGTGAGGATCTGTTTTGTTTTTTTTGTTACTCAGTCACTGAGCGTGTGTTTGTTAGTGTGAGTGTGCAGCGACTGTGTGTTGTTGTTAGTGTTACATGCGGTAAGTGCTCCAGTGGCCTGTTGTTGTTGTACTCTTTACATTGGCGCCGTGCATTTTTGCGGCATCGCCGGCTGATGTAAAAATAGATCTTTCTGCTTGTAGAGGGAGGCATCGTCCTGAAGGCTGAACGTCGTCGGGTCACAGGAGGAGAGACATGGATGAGATAAGATAGAGAAGTGGAAGATCATGAAGTGAGGTCGAAGTGATGGCGGCTAAAAGAGGCAGAGGAAAGAGAGGGATGGCGTGGCATATTATTAGAAAACCTTGAGAGCCAAGGATAGGAAGGGAAAAAAGAATGAAGGAAATAGTTTCACAGAGCGCCTCGCTTGAGGTGGCTTCAGTTCCTTCCGATGTTACTTTCCCCCCCGACAGACGGAGATAACACAGAGGAAATGCCGTGCTCCTTTATTTCATTATAATTGCCAAATCCACTGCTCATACACATCACTCATTCAACTTCCTCACTCGCTCTTCCCCTCGCACTTTGGTAACATGATAGCACATCTGTGAGCAGAGAGATCGAACGACTATTCCACAAGACCTGCCATGTTGGCTCTCAACCTGGCGACTTATGGCCAGATGGGTGACTCTCAGTTATAGCTGGAGTTATTTATTTGTATTTTTGGACAGTTTGAAATATGGTTTGGACATGGAACTGGCCAAACTGGAAACTGGACTTGTTAGCCAAAGTAGCTATAAATCCACTGTGTTTGAGTCATGAATTTAAAAGCTGTATTCAGTCAGTCGCGTAGCAGAGTGATTTGGTGTTTTGGTGCTTGGAGAGTGATGTGAGGTTCTTCTGGAAATGAGTTTTGAGCCCATAACCTAAGATGGAGAATGATTGAAGTGAAGTCTTTCCCTCTCATCATCGTTGACCTTTCAGACAGTCCCGACGTGATTGATGAGGTTCTCTGTACCTCTCCGTCTCCGTCTCATGGCAAACTCTGAAGCTGTTTCCTTTATTATGTATCCTGTCTTCGTTAAAGCGCTTCGTCATTCCTTCAATGACTTTTTCCTTCATACCATATAATACCAAAATGCTCCTTAAATAAATTGCCTACTGTAGGTTTTAACTGGGGACATGGAGAGCAACTTAGCCAATGCACAGGGAAATGGGAAGCAGTGGAGTCATGGACGTCATGACTCCACTACTTCCCATTTCATGTGGCGAGGCGTTGCATTAGCCAATCACGTTCATGCAAGCACACATTCCTGGTGGATGACTTTGCAACGTCTCATTTTGAACACATAAATCTGTGTGTACGTTTGGGTACTCTGTGCAGTGTCTGTGAATATCTGTCGTGCCCGTCTGAGCTACTCTTCAGGCGTGTTCCATGTGGCATTTGAAAGACGTTGCACGATCCCTCGTTGTGTATTTTATAAACTGTAGTGGAGACTGCACTGCTCGCGAGGAAATGAAAAGCAACAATGAGCTCGCTAAGGCCTGTGGAACTGAGTTAATGAAGTGAAATTAAGAGGGTAGTGGAGGAGGAAGATGAGAGAGAGAGAGAGGAAACGCCTGAGGTTGTAACCAGTGTTCCCTTCCCCTGCAAAACAGTAAACAAAGCGTGCAATGTACACACAAACGCACGGACAAAAATCCAGATTGCATTGCACAAATTGATGATGTCAGGCGTGGTGGATATGTTTTTGACTTATTTAACGCTTTTGCAAATCGTACGTGGCTAAATATTTGTTATAAAGCGACAACTTTAGGAAATCAGTTTTGACAACAAACGCAAATTCAGACAACAATCAGAAGATACCGATGTGTAATCTAGCTTTCAGGCAGAACACAAATCCTGCTCTTTACAGCCGTTATGGTCTCATACACACATATAAACTCTAATTGAGGCCTTTGTCTCTCTCTCACACACACACACAAACACACGCACGCACGCACGCACGCGCACACACACATGCTTTCGTCTCACACATGCACGCACATACTCACACTCTACATCACAACATCCAAACCCCTGAACGGCACAGACAAACACACACTACACATATGCACTCCTCCCACTCAAATCCCTAAATGAATCATCTCTCACTGTTGCACACACACACACACACACACACACACACACTTGCACACTGCAGCATGTAGCATGTAGGAGTCCAGCTCTCGAGGGATTGACACTTCAGCACAGTCAGTCGTGGGATTTTCCCACACCAGCTCGCAAGCGGAGTTACACTCCCGCCAAACGCTGCCAAGCTGCGGTGCGTTAGAGCGCCGCATCGAAGAGTTTGTATCCAGGCAGACGACATAAAGCTTATGAGGTATGACTGGACTGGCACACACTGAGAGAGAGAGAGAGAGAGACTGTTTGTCGGTGAAATAATCCTACAACTCCTCAACACCAAAGACAAGCTCCTGTGTCTTGATGCCACCTGCTTATCCTTGTGACATTTCAACTTGCCAAAACTTCAGAAAATCTCTTTCTACCTTTTTCTATCTCTATCTTCTCTCCTTCATTCCTTCCAATCTGACATTTCTCCCCCTCCCTCCCCCTCCTCGTGGACAGTGGAAGAGGGCCTGTTGACAGTCCCGTGCAGTGGAAGGAGGCTTTTATTGGGCCTCTGTGTTCAGCCCTTCCCGAGGCCAATGGGATCCAGATGTGGCCCAGCGCTCTACAGTGACAGCAGCCATTTATGGAGCGAGAGAGAATGTGTGTGTGTTGTCGTTCTTCTCAACACGTGTGCAGATGTGTTTGGCTGCGTGGGACTCTAGTGCCCTTGAGCAAGACCCTCAAAGAGGCGATCCAGTGAGAGGCGTCGGGATCAAGACGGCGTTTGAAAGGTGGTCGTTGCGTTGCCTCTTCTTGTGTGCGTGGATCTTTGTGAGGAATAATTTGAGTTTCAGACCTCGAGGCTGAGGACATTTTTTGGGAAAGTGAGGACATTTTTGACATTCCTCATATGTTCAAAGAGCTGTTTGGGGTTTAGGACTTGGTTTCAGGGTTACGGTTAGAATTACTTTCAGTGGCTTGTGGTCTAAGACGCATACCGCATAGATAGCCACATATTTGATTGGGGACCTTTCTTGCCAGCCGAGTCGCCTGAAAAGAAATGTTTGCATTCTACGTTTCTGCAAACCCCGAATACATTGAATGTCGATATTGTTGCACACCGTCCCCCTATCACCCCCCCCCCCCCCCCCATGTTCTGCCTTTGCTGTAGAATAACGGAATAATATTTTGGAATAATTTAAATTTCAGTTTTAATACTTATTTTTACTTCTTTAAAAATGATTTTAAGTGGTACGGTACGAGACACGTGTGACTTTCATCGCTTGTATCTTTTCCACGTGTGTGTGTGTGTGTGTGTGTGTGTGTGTGTGTGTGTGTGTGTGTGTGTGTGTGTGTGTGTGTGTGTGTGTGTGTGTGTGTGTGTGTGTGTGTGTGTGTGTGTGTGTGTGTGTGTGTGTGTGTGTGATGTTTTCTTAGTAAAGACGCTGCAGAGGTGTTGCCTTGCATGTGCAGTATGTAGTGGATCCACGGCTCGTTTTAAACCTTCTTGTGGTCAAACTGGGCAATAAATACCGATTTGGTGCCTTGCTCAGAGACACTTGGGCAGTGATGGCAGAATGAAACCACCTTTCTTCCTGCAGAGGATCGAGCATTACAGCCGGTCAGTCACTGTGTGAGTCAACCTCCCAGCTGCTGATGACAGACACCAGTCAGTCACGTTAATGAGGGCGCTGTGGGCGTCCACCCGATGGCACTTTACCAACTCGGTCTCAACAGATTGAGGAGGCAGAGCACTAGAGCTGAATGCAAACACACACACACACACACACACACTCTCACACACATTGTTGTCGTGTCTCATCTCATGAGTGTCGCCGTGATATGAAGCTCTTCACAAGCACCTGCTCTCCTGCGTGACTGTGTGTATTCATGCCTGACCGCACACCGAGAGGAAAAGATGCCACCGCGAAACACAGAAACACACACACACACACACACACACACACAGAGACAGACACACGCTCTGTTTTCCCAGCATGCCACGTGAAGCCGAGCTGCACCTGCTGTAGCGGAGGAATGCCGTGTGATGTCATCTCGCCGAGAGCGCCTGTGAATGTGGAAGTAGTAAAGCCTTAACAAAACAACAACTTTGGGTCTAAAAGCGGACGGACGGACGGACGGACGGGCGGACGGACGGGGGAATCCGTTCACACAGCATGAGATAATTTTGAAAGATTGTTTTCGAGGTATTTCTGCTGCTCCACATGCTGACACAGGGAAGGAACAAGGGATGGAGAAGAGACGGCGGTGATGAGATGAAGTGGCTTCGTCACATCTCTGGCCCTGGAAGTCTTTTTCAGTTCACCTGAACTCGGTTCTCCCCCAGAGCAGAGTGACTCGTGTGTCCTGTGACTCCTGTGATGTATGGTGTGATTAAGCATAAACAATGCAAACAACGAACTGAAGCTAAAGCAAATGCATTAAAGGGGACTTATCGTGAAAACAATGTTATGTCCCCTTTCAGTCACTAGAGCCTGGATTAGATGAGATTCAACTCTGTTTTTGTTTTACACGGTAAAAACCAAAAGGGCAAACTGTTATATGAGATATAAAGAAAGTACAGAATAGACCAAAGATGTTTGGTGTTCGTACATAAATGTAGGTATTGTTTCAACGATGGTGTCAAAAAAGAAGAAGCCCGACGACTAGGTAATAATATGTTGTCAGTTGATAGCGTAGATGAACTGAGTTTAGGCCGTCCTACCTTCCACATCCCGCTGTGACTGTCTGTGTTTTCACCACACTGTCATGTGCTGGTAGAAACACTGAAGAGCAGACGTCTGCTGTGATAATGGCCCAGTGGGCTGGAAGTAAACCAGCTCAGGAGTAAACCAGCGCTGAGCAGTCCAGCTATTGAACACGTCTTTAAAAGAGGAAGCCTTTGATTGGACAACGGGGCAGAAACACGCTTGCAGTAAATCCCCTGAATGTTTTTTTTTTTTTTTTTGGAGAAGTCTTGAATAATTTCTTTCCCTAATTTGCAAAATGTTTCCCCTCTCTGTTTCTGGTACTCATTTCCTGAAAATATATGAATGAATACCACACGACCTACTGGAGTCAAAGATAATATAATGTTGGTGGCCATGTTTACACAGCTGGTTTGATGAGTAAGGGACCGCCTGTAGATGTGGACCGTAGTCTCATCCAGGTGCCCCACATGATGTCAAGCCCCTCTCGACCTGGATCCTCACGAAGCATCCAAGGAGCCGGCGCCATCGCCTGGTCGTAGGGGCGCTGCAGCATCAATCATTTCAACCGCTCAGCGCTCCACAGAAGGAACCAGCTAATGGAAGCTACAGCCCAGTAGTGGGTTTGGCACTTCGCCACTTGCTTTTCCCAATCTCGGTCACCAAATGGTTTTTAAGAGCGTTTAGGGAAACACTTTACATTAGCATAATGTCAGTATGAAGCCAGTGCTGGACTTAAATATAGAGATGCACACACTCAGTCAGAGCAGGACGAAGCCTCGGGGGTCAGCACATTTGCTTCAACATCAATTGTAACATATTGTCGTTGGCAGTTTCCATGAGAGCCGGTGCTCATTTCACTCAATCATTTCAGGAAGCGGAATTTCCTCTAAAACTCAAAACTGGAAACATTTTTGCCACAAAAGGGCCGTTATATCCAGTAAACGACTGAGAATGAAAGCTCTGTCATTATCACGTAAATTGCAGTTTCGATTTACATTTTGGACTGAAGCACATCTAGCTGCCAGTCCACTCTTCTTCTGTGGTTGATTGCGTATCAACCCATGGATGTTTATTTGTAAAGCCTCATGGGGGTCTGGTGGAGAGGGAAAAGAAAAATGGATTTGAAGGAGACGATAAGTATTACATGTAAGGTGCTGTAGGGAGCGAGAAACGCCTCAAAAAGATGAGCCGGAATGCAGTTGTATTGGTTATTTTTTTCTTCTTTGCCCTGATTGGTCTGTTAAATGTGTGTCAGGTCGGCAGCGTTGGGAGTTTTTGAACAAATCCTCACTTTTTTACTTTCATTAAACCGTGTTATTCCAGAGCTGTAGTTTTCACCCAGCAGCCACAATCAATTATCTGACGCCCCCTTCTTGTCTTCTGTTTTGTTTCATCTTCTCCTCTTTGCTGCTGCCCTCGTTCATTCCTTTCATCATCTCCTCTGTCCTAGATGATCTTCCCTTCTTCCCCCCTCCCACTTGTTTTCTTCTCAAACTCTACAGTTTTCCTTTTTTTGTCTCCATTTCTTCTGTATCTCCTCTCCTATTCTCCTAGTTTCCATCCCTGTTTCCTTGCCTTGCTTAATCTGTTTTCCTTGTTTGGTCTCCTCTACCCTGCTTTTCTCTCTTTTTCTTGTTTTGTTTCCTTGTTCCATTTCTTTACCTTGACTCCTCGTCTCTCCTCTCCACATTTCCTCTCCCCTCTTCTCTCCTCTCCTCATCATTTCTCTTCTTGACTCCTCTCCTCTCCTCTCCTTGTTTCCTTTTTTCATTCCTCTCCTCTTCTCTTTTCTCCTCTGCCTTTTTCCTCTCGTGTCTTTGTTTTTCTCATCTTCTCTTCACGTCTCTCCTCTCCTTGTTTTCGCTCCTCATCTCATCTCCTGTCCTCTAGCTAAGGACACGAGGGCCCACGAGACACCTTATGAGAACCTGCATGAGTCCTCCATGGGGCCTCTAACGATGGACTGACTCCGTGTGTGTGTGTGTGTGCGTGTGTGTGTGTGTGTCTGTTTGTCTGTTTTCAGCTCTGCAGTGTGTTTGCCTTTATAGGAATTTGGCAGTTTAGTGGTTGTGTGTGTGTGTGTGTGTGTGTGCGTGCGTGCGTGTGCGAGCGAGTGCCTCTTGCGGGCCTCTTCCTGAGCCTCATGACCTCTGTTACAGTTCTGTGATTGGTAGCTTTTCCCTCGACTCCGAACACATTTTTTCACTTTGGATCGGAGTTCAGTTCCCATCATAAAGTTTGCGTAAAGACCTGAAAACCTCGTCTTGTTGCTCCAACTTGTTGATGAGCAGTTAATCCTTCTGCGTCTTTCTGTGTCACTGCTGTACACACACCTGTACCCGTCGGTGACGGTGTCACCTGTCTGCATGCTGACATGTTTCCATTTTCTCCTCAGGCCTTTGGGAACGCGAAGACGGCCCACAACAACAACTCCAGCCGCTTCGGCAAGTTCATCCAGGTCAACTACCAGGAGAGTGGCACTGTCAGAGGGTGAGACACACACACACACGCACACGCACACACACACACACACACACATAGAAGTCGTACCAATGCTAATTGGTTGAGTGGCAACATTTAATCACTTACTAATGGTGACTGAAGAATTACTTAATATTTGGAGTTCATCAGTGAAACACAGGGTTGATAATCTTGAGAAACCTACAAGCCAGATTTTAAAAACCAACGAACCGAAAAACCCAGCTCAGTGTTGCCAACTCTTTTCCCCTGAACTCTTTCATGTGTGTTGTTTACTTCATATCAGCTGTTTTATGGTTTATCTTTAGAGCCTATGTGGAGAAGTACCTGCTGGAGAAATCGCGTCTGGTGTACCAGGAGCACAATGAGAGGTGAGTGAGGCACTTTGACCCTGGTGGTTATTCAGCTGCGTACTGATTTAAATTTCTACCCGCTTTTTCAATTGTGATGATTTTAAGATCCTGTTTACAACATCTTGTTGCAGCAGAAAGCCAAACATCTTTTTCAATCAATCTGCTCCTTTAAAATCTCTAAAAGATTAGAAGAATGAACCTCAAGGAACCCGGGCACATGAATCAGAAAGGAGAAAGAATAGAGCCATAATCCTACTTGTTTGAGAGATAATATGTCAAATCCATATCTCTGCACTGATTTGTCTTTGTCTAAGAAACCCAACACTAAAATAGCCGTCATTTCCTCTGCAAGCTGAGAATATATATATCGGGTGTCCATCTGTCAAAGGCCTCTGCCCTTTGCAGTATTAATTCAGAAAGCAAACTCTCAGGTTCCCTCAGAGTGTGGTCATTTACACACACAGGACATGATTGTTTAATAACACAAATTACGCATCAGAACTACTTTTGAGAAAATAGATTCTGAGATATTTCATAGAAATCGGTTTCACCGTCTGTGGTTGTCACACACACACACACATACAAACATGAACATATGCACAGGAATGTCCACCTGTACCTACTATCTCTTCCAGGCAACGGTTTAAAAACAACAACACATCACAGGTCCCACCAGCGTACCAGCTTTTGAGTGAAGGAGAAAAAACAATGTAAAACCCTCCACCGGTCATCTAATCCCTCTCACCCTGATCGGCCTCTGGGTTTCCATTTCATCCTGATGACAGGCCCTGGCGGCCATATTAATAGGGTAGGAACTGAAGACGGGACCCCCCAAGACGCTCAGACCTGAAGCAGGGAGGTGGGGGGAGCAGGCGGGCTGATGGTGAACCGCAAACTAACTTAAATCTCAACTGCAGTATCGTGACAGGTTGCCTCTGTACGACCTCAGAGTGAGGAAATAAGAGTAGCTGAGCTCTCCGGCGACGCCGTCGTGCTTTACGACTCCGCTGTGACTTTACTCAGCAACCGTGGCTCTGTCTGAAAGTATTACAGTTTTTCTCGATTGCTAAGACACATTTCTTGAAACGGTCACCCGTTCTCTCAAAACTGTAAACACAAAACCTCATCTTCAAGCACGATTTACAAAACCTCTGAATCCTCTTGCAAAATGAAACTTTCGCCTCAAAACAGTTTTACCTGTGCTCAAAATCAAACACTGCTCTCAAATCACAAACAAAGTGATCAAAATAATATACACTATCAAGCATCAGGAAACAATACACCAATAAATAGAAAACACATTGTTCAAAACATATAGTTCTCAGGGAGAAGTCGATTTTTAATCTGAAAACAAATTTCATATGAACGAAAACATGTTCTGTTACAGTCGCTCAAAATTGATCAGAAATGACTCCTGTGCTTTGCTTTTTGCAATTTCTTTTGTTCTTCCTCCTCCTTGGACCCCTATTTGTACAGTACTGTACCCTGCATCTCACAAACGTGTCCTTTGTCTCTGTGATACTGTAATTCTTGTTCTTTGTTGATATGAACCTGCAACCAGTCAAAATCTATTGAGCAGTCAGTACTGTTACTGTAACAAATAGAAAGCACCATGTTCAAGGCCATACAATCTGTTTATTGTACATTATACAGCCTACAATGCACTGTAGGCCTACTACAGTATACAATACTACAGTGAAAGGGACAAAAATCAAAGGAGTCAACATGTCATCAATGTGCTTCTTCTTGTCTTTGGGCTGAGTCAGGCCAGAGCACTTCGTCGACATCACCTTCAACCACCTGTTTGCTCTCTAAACTGGCTTATATTGGTTGGGTCACATCATTTGATACAAGTGAAATCTATTTTGAGTGATTGTGTTTCATCAATGACATGTGTTCTCTATTTGTATTTGATTGTTGCCACTTGTGTTCACCAGTATGGATGACATGTGCATTCGAGTGCAGAATGTGTTTTGAGACTGAGAACGTGTTTAGAGTTTTGCTGAAAAGTCTAAGTGAGATCTGCAAATTGTGTTTTACCATGTGACACAGTTTAAGGTATTGACAACAGACTGCACAATCAGCTAAATGAGTTCAGGCAACTGAGGACTTTGTTCAGCCAATGGGCTTTAGTGTTTCAGCAATTGAGAAAACCTGTAGTAGCATGGTTTTAGGTTTGAGGTTTTAGGTTTAAGTTTGCTAATATGTTGTTTTTATAGCTTCTCTCACTGAGGTTCATTAGTGCTGACAGTCGTAGATATAGTCGTGCTCTACCATTAACTCTTACATCCCCAAGACAATTACATCCACGATTCACTTTAACGCTTAATAATAAACTTATCTTAACGTAATCTTATATTGTTTGTTTAAATCATCATATTTTTATTCATGTCTTATACTGTAGCACTGTGTTTATTGTCATGCACCAATCACCAAATGCTTTGTATTATGCAAAACATACTTAATACATAAAACCGTTTCAGATTGTGAGTCACCGAACATCTAGACGGCTCACTTGGAAGAAGAAAAAAAAAATACAAATTAAAACCAAAACATATCAAAGAAATAATTTGTGAAATTAGTTTATTCCGCCAAGAAGCACTCTCACAGATCTGTACGATAAATGTGACCACCACCAGGTTAGCGTAGCTTAGCACAAAGACTAGGAGCAGAGGGAAAGAGCTAGCATGGCTCTGTTGATGGCTACTGCCTGTCAATGAGCCTCTGGGCAGGTCAGCAAAACACTGTTTTTGGGGTCAAGGGTGCTGGTTTTGTAATGACTGTGCTCAGGGAAATGTAATCATCAAGAAACCTGATCTTCACGCGTCAGTGTTTAGTGCTGTGACTGTAGCAAGCCAGACAGCTAGGCCACTATTGTGGAAGCGCATTAAATATGTATCGCTAGTAAATGTTCATTAAGGTTGATTTTAATATTTATGTGAATGTCTGTAGTAGATGGCGGGAACATTCTCAGGAGGATTACGTAGATGAAGTTCTATTTGTTAGAGAGAATCATTGATAGAAACATTACCGTGAAGTTAACTTCAGGTCACATTTCGCAGCTCAAAGTGGCTGTTTTGACAGCAGGAGCAGTGACAGTTATGGAAATAGTAAAACTACTCACAGAGGTATTGTTTAGACGCTCATTAACTCTCACTACGTCTCAGTTTCATTTGAAACATCCTTCTACCCGACCACCAGTCACAGATCGGGGTTCTTTAATATCCTTTCTGGGCTTTTTAACTTTCCATCAGGCATTCAGTGTCCCTGTGCAGAGCAGGGAAGCTCGTTTCCAGCTGTAATAAAATTACATCTGGGTGGGTTGGCCGAGGCCACAGCCTTTGTCACAGAGGCACCAGTCCTAACCTCCAGCCCACACACACACACACACACACACACACACACACTGACGCTTTGTTTGACTTGAAACGCGAGCCCGTCGGGTGGAGAGGTGTGACCTATTTATTACATGCTGCAGGTTTGAGTTGTGACATACTGCAGGGTGCAGATGGAGAGTTTTTCCACTGTACTCTACTCCAAAAAACCTCTGAATGGAGTCTCCTCCCCGAGGCGTCGTTTAAGGCAGAGCGATGAGATGTGAAAGCTGCTGTCCTCAGTTCACCTCAGAGGGAATTTAAAATGATTCGAGAAATCAATACGGGAAACGTGTTGTTGTGTTAAAGAATCATCCCCTCTAACTTGTGTGTGTGTGTGTGTCTGTAGGAACTACCATGTTTTCTACTACCTGTTGACCGGAGCCAGCGAAGAGGAGAGGAAGTCCTTCCACCTGCTGAAACCTGAGGAATACCACTACCTCAACCAGGTCGGCACACACACAAAAGCAGACAACACAGAATTCAGTACAAAAAAAATAACTCCACGTTGATATATATTCACGCAAATCCTGTTATGTTGCCCATCAGGTGATTAAAATCCTGTTTCTGCCACAACCAAAGAAGGAAAAAGGATTTGTATTATTGTGATTCTAAGAGTTTGATTTGATGGCTTTTCGTAATGTTTTCAGACATTTATAGCAACAATCTGAGCATTCCGGTTGCAAAAACAAGCATTTTAGTAAATGTAACGTGACACTGAGGTGCACAAATGTCCTCGGGGCTCGTTTTACGGCAGGCGGTTAAAGCGTACTCCCTTAATACTGGACCCATTTTACAATGCGTTGTCCCAGTTCGTCTCTCAGACACAGAAACACGGGGAAATAGGGTCCAGAAATTTCAATCTTATCTTTAAATTCCAAATGTATTCCGATTAAAGCATGAAATGTATTTTTTCATTGTGAAGAAAGGCAGAATACCACTCGTAGATTTAGTGAGCAGCTAAGAGAAAAATGTAAATCTGAGGAAAATTGGTGAATGCCACAAATTCTCTTAAATTGCCCGTACGTGCACACTCACAAATCTGTTTGTGCAAGTTGTTCTTGCATGAGGCCCATGTGATGGAAATGAGTATTTTCTCCCTTAACAAATGAACAAAAATTAAGCTTGAGAGCTTGATGGACACCCTGAAGATGATGTTTGAAGATGTCGGCCTCCCCCCCCCCCCCTCCTTTTCTCTCTGTTGGATCTTATTCCCTCATTTAGCACAACTGGATCACTGCTCAACGCTTTGAAGTGTTGATTGCAGCAGCTAAAGAAACCTCCACCCTGCATCTGTGACTGTGTCTCAGATGTGTGTGTGTGTGTGTGGCGAGGGGGGGGGGGTTGTTTACATGCTTGTGTACATGCCAAAAATCCCCCATATGTGTCCATCTTCTGCATACATCTGTGTGTTGGCAGCAGATATGTGAGGCTTCATATTCCCTCTTCCTGTGGCAGCACACTAAGGAGGTAAACCCACCCCCCCCCCTTTGTTCATCTCTTTTCCCCGAAAAAGTAACAGTCTTTTTTTTCCTCCCTTAATCCCCACGACAACAACCCCCCCCCCCCCCCCCCCCCCCATCTCATCCTCATCTTCTGTTGCCGACTGCCTGTTACTATGCAGCCCTGTTTCCATGGCAACTGCAATACTCAGGAGTTAATCTGGCGCTGACTTGATCTCGTGCAGAGGACGCCGGCAGTCGCGCGTGTGTGTGTGTGCGAGCGTGTGCACGACACACAGCAAGCCTTCTGTCTTTCAAGGACACACACACACACACACACACTCTCCTGACACACGTGGTGTCACAGAGGAACAAATTGATTATCCATATTTCCATATTTATCTCTCAGAGTTTGTTCTCTGTGTGTTCGTGTAACTAAGTATGTTTTCTCGAGTCGGCTACTGTAATCCTGAAGTAATGAAATGTTACATGACAACGTGACAAAGGGTCGCTCATTGTGACGATCCGAAAGAGAATTACCTCGTGAATCTGCAGCGCTCATAATGTGTCTTTACGTCATATTTGGCTGCGACTGGCAGCTGTTTTCAGGGTAAAATCTCTAAATACGCGCCACCTACTCCCTAGCAGACAAAGTTAGTGTCTCGCTGGTGATAATAGTGGAGCATTTAGCTTCTAAAAAGTCATTTCCCTGTTGTTGGAGTCGGTAGAGACCAAAAACAGAGCAAAGAGTGAATATTGGACTTGCATTATCTGTATCTTCCGGATGTGTAAACAAGCATCAGGATGTTAAGATCACATTTAATGTGAAGCAGCGACAGTACGAAAGGGTGAGGTCGTTATCATTTCCTGTGAATCCCTCGCTTACTAAAGCAGACAATCCAGCGCAGCAATGGCGGACTCCGCCACAATATAAAGTACTTCATGAAGAAGTTTTTTACAGGATGTACATACATTTTGTGGTACATGTACTTGAATGCTTACATTTTAATTTAGTTTTACTTTAGAGGGAAATGTTGTACCTTTTACTCTACTATATTTATTTGACAGTTAATATGACACATTGTTACAAATCAAACAACCGAGTACATTATACAAGTGTAAATTATCTCCAGCGTGACCAGCTAAAACCCTAAAATGTACTTACACAATGTAATAAATATACAATTTAATAATCGTTAGGTAATACTTCTGTACTTTAAGTACAGTAAGATTTCGTGGATAATTTGCAGTACTTGTAATGGAGTATTTCTTACAGTTTATTGCTACTTTTACTTCAGCAAAAAGGCTCAATACTTTGTGTACGTAGTGTAAAAAAAGTCAAAAGATAACCTCCACCATCATGGAATAAGTGACTGCCGCTCTGGAGATGTGTGTATGTGTGTGAGGATTGGCCATTTCTTTCCTCACATATTTAACAGCATGTCTCATCTTTCTCAAGTCGTGTGCGTATTCATGGTGTGTAATTCCTGCCTTCTTAACCCACTCTGCCTTGATTCCAGATGACAAAGAAATCGCACAAACGCCACTGGGACAATTACTATGAGAGCGATCTGGTCAGTATCATGTGGATGACGAGTTGTTTGTGTACGTCTGTGCTCACTGGGTGTGTCGTGGCTCTCCGGTGTTTTTGGTGCCAGTCTCGGCTCTTGTTCTCTCTCTCGCCCGCCTGCTTTTCTCTGAAATGGACTAAAGATGGAGGCGACCTGAACTGACCTCAGCTGGTCCAGCTCAATAATGAAAAATGTTTAAAGGGATACCTTCAATGTAATGACTTTAGTTCTTTTGTCTCAAGATATTTGTGTACGTTTAAAGTATCTCAGTTAAAGTGTGATTTGACTGAAAAAATTATGTAATTTACTGTAAGTTTTGTGTCAACAACGAGACATCTCCCTGAAATTAAACATGACTTCATAGATGAACGCTGATTGACCAAGTAACAGTCAAACATTAAGGAATCCCTTGAATCTAATTTTTGGCTTTGGACGCTTTGCTGTCTGGCGATTGGTTGATGACGTCAAACCTGGAAACCGACATCTTTAAAGGGAAGGTTCAGGATGTTACCTTCTCTTCTACATTTAAATTTATTTCCTCCCACGTTTTAAAAAGTGAAATTATAATGGCAACGTTCAACAGCATGCTGTTAAATTCAAGTGCAGAAAGGGAACATGAAATATAAAGAGCCTTATATATATAAATTGGTTTCTTTAGGTGTTCACAGGCCTAATGAGTGGTCATACAAACATGGATAGTTGCAAATAAATCAATTAAACCTTTTCTTATTATAAGCATTCAACTTTTTTTTTAGATGATCACTATTAAATGTTTTTATCCAGTACAGATATTTGAGAATAATACCATGCTATTATGCTCTGTATCTGCTGGATGTTTACATCAGCATCAGGTTGATGACAAACTCAAGATCATATTTAATGTAAAGCAGCGACAGTAGGAAAGGTTGAGGTAGTAAACAGTGAGGCTGACATCAATGAGAAGAATCTGGCCTGGCTTACATGAATCATTTCCTGCAGGACTCCACCACAATAAAAAAGTACTTCATAGAGAAGTATTTACAGGATGTACACACATTTTGATGTGCTTGTACTTGTGCTTTGATTGTGAGCGAGCAGCAGTAAGAAGCAGTTACTAAATGCAGCCATTGTAAGGCTGTGTGAGAGTAACGCTTTGATCATTGAGATATAATTACTGGATTACACTCACGCATCAATATGCAATTACAATCCTGCACAGGGATGGCGGACCCCACCACCAATAATGGAAAATGACGATATAAAGGCGTGATTAAAGCTTTGATTATTGCTTGAAAAAGTCTGACCACAGAGAGTATCAAAAACAGAGTTTTTGATTACCCCAGTTACCACAAAAACATGTACTCCAGAAGTTCATTACAGCCGAACAATAACTTTAAATATCAAGAGAAGATAATGGAAATGTCGAGCAAACATTATTTCTTTCCTTACGCTGTTTTTTTTTCTATGAGAAGGTTTCAATTGTGATCAATTGGCTTCACATCCTGAAACTTCCCTCTAAGTGTGTGCGTGTGTGTGTGTGTGTGTGTGTGTGTGTGTGTGTGTTTGCCGGTCTCTGAGTCTGCCACTGTCTTGCCAGTCGCCACCTGACGTGAGTAATGTTTGGTCAGTGGGATTTGTTTCTGTGTGGTTAAGGGATTCAGTATCTCCTAATAGGAGATTGTGTTACTTTGCCGGCGAGCAAACACTTGACATGAGAGTCGATTAGCATGAATACGACTCGTCTGATCCCTCTTGACTTTGGCTCTTTGTCTCCCACTTCTTTCAAATTAATTGTACCTTTATCCAGGAAGGGGTTTTATGAGGACACTCACTTGCCTTTTTCAGAACTTATTTGTAGGTTCTGCTCCACATTTAACCAGTTAAATCTTTCTTTCGAATATCAAATACTCCCCTCCTCTGTGCTTAAAAAGGGACTCCGATATGCTGTCGTCCTTTTGGATTCCCAGTAGTTGAGATGGATTCCAGCGTCAAAGCAAAAAATGTGTAGAAGTATTTCCTGTCTCTCCTTTTTCAAATCACTCCTGCAGAGAAAGTCTCCAGCAATGGAAGTAGCATATTTATAGGCAAAGTAAACATTGTTTGAAACATACTGAGCATGTGAAGTGGATTTTGCTGCCTGAGTGATTTGAGAAGTTTAAACTATTTATAATAACTTTTGATTAATGTTTTTCCGCGTTGCCGTTTAAAACCATCGTAACTTCTGTGAATCAGCTACAACACTAGAAATGTTTCACAGAAAGCCTCGAGGGGAGGAAGACAGACTTTCAGTGATTATTCTTTTATTTATTTATATATATATATATATATATATATATATATATATATATATATATATATATATATATATATATATATATTAATATAATATTATATATTATTACTGCTATATTACTTGTTTGCTTTCTTTCCACGAGTGAGATGAGAAGATTGATGTCAATGCGTTCCGATAAGGAGATAGTCAGGATGTGTTATGCCTAGCTTAGCATAAAGACAGCTAGCCTATCTACACCTATTACAAGTGAAGCTGCCTTAGTCACACACTGTATTTAGTTTGTCGACCAATACATCAACAAAAATGTAAGGAGACCATTTCTGGTTTTGGTTGGAGTTTCATGCTAACTTGTAACCCACATTGTGGCCAAATATGCTGCACAGTAGCAATGAGCGGAAATGATATAACTCAGAATAAAATCTGACATTTATGTTTTTACATATCTCTGTTCATGTAATGGTTAAACAAAACAACATACGTTGTGTAGATATGTCAGAATGAGAGTTGTTGTGCTCTAGGTGTGAGCTAGGCTAGCTGCTTCCACAGTCTTTATGCTAAGCTAGGCTAACCACGCCCTCATTCTTACATATACTTAACTTGCACTGTAATCCTTTTGTAATCCTTATCATGTGAAAGCCGCTGCGCTGTACAAATAAATGTGCCTCGCCTGAACAAAAGACATGAGATTTACATCGATCTTCTCGTCTCGCTCTCGCAAAGGAAGCAAAAAGAGCGTTCATCCCAAAATGATGAACTGTTCTTAACTTCAAGGGCTCTTTGTTTTCTTCTCTCTCTTTTCCTTTGGCTCCTCTCTGTCATATTTCTTTCCTTACACAACATCCCGCCTCACTGTTTGCTGACACAATGTCTCCCTCCAGGGTCAGTCAATGACCTCATCAGTCTGCGACCCCACCGTCCAAGGAGATGATGTCACCGTCTTGACAAACCGTCTCACACACACACACACACACACACACACACAGAGAGAGAGAAAGCTCAGCAGCTCTTGACAGCTCTCTGAGCATCTGACCGGCCCTTTGGGCCTATTTAACCCTTGACCTCCACCGTTGGTCAACGTGCGCGGTGGGGGGGGCACGCTGCAGTAAATAGAGACACCCGGTGCTTTAAACAGTGACAAGTGTACACACATTCCAGATGTCTGGAGACAAAAATAGAAAATGAACCAAAGTGAATATTTGACTAAAGATCCCAAAGACCAAACATTTTCCGGATGTTTGCGTTTGATGAGTGCAGTTGGGTGTTTGTTGCTGGGCCTCTGTGGCTGTGGGGGCTTTGCATTCTGTGCCTGTTTGGGTGTCTATGGCTTTTGGCCGTGTGGAATGTCTGGTGACGGGCTGGCACGTTGTTTTTGGCTTAACGTCGACCGGGTGCCTCGACAACATAAATCACGATTTAAGTCACGGTAAGTAGCAGGAAAGCCTCGACTGGATGCACATCAACTTTTAACTGGATCCATGAGCGAGCTGTTGAAAAGTGCTGCGTCAGCTGGGCTCCTGACTTGACTCAATTAAGTGGTGTAAGTCTGCACCGGGAGTGTTGCAACTGGCATAACATTACGATTTCAAGTTGTGAGTGAGAGAAGGTCCTTTGTTTAAAATAACGTTGTTTGCTAATCATCCCTTCACTGCACTTAAGAAGTACCAACAGCCAAGGTTTTTGGTTTTCGACCAAAGCATTCCCTGCCAACATTTGATCTCTTTATTTTCTCAACTTCCTCCAACATATCACATTGTGCTGCTCGGCGCTGAGGTCGAACATACCCGGCAATTTGAAAACGCTCTTTTGCCGGGTCTCGCCGTTGCTCGAGACGCCTCAAAGCCCCTTTTGTTTGCAATTGGAGACGCTCGCCGGAGAAAATCTCAGATCGTTGGCTCCGCAGTTACCGACGAGTTCTGAGCCAAAGTGAAAACAATGGAGAGGCGGAGGAGCGCTGAATGTTAAAGCGGAGAGGAGGCGACCCAGAGTGGGGATTATGGGTTCCTGTGTCTTCTCTCGCTGGCCGGTCGCTGTGGTATGCACTAATTATAGCCTGAGAGAGGCTCGCTGCCGGAGCAGAGACATGCTGACCGACCGGAGGCCCTGAGGACACACACACACACACACACACACACTGTAAACATACACGTCCTCACTCTCTCCATCCTTTACTGTCACTGTATGACGTCAGTGTCTCCCACTTACATAGAAATGCACTCATGAGTACATTTCTGTGAAGAGGTTGGCTCGCGTTTCCTCAACTGCAGAATAATTTCGTTCTTTTCTGACATCGCGACGTGTCCCGCTTTCATTCATCACTGTAAAGCGAATGTACCGTTTGATTGGTTTATCACTGTCGTCTGCTGAGCCAGAGGCAGACGACCGTGACCACATTTAATCTGCGGTAATCAGTTTAGTTTCTCCGCGGTGGTCTTATCCATTAAAGATGTGGCTGCCGGAGGACTCGATTCATGTGGTTTAGACTCTCATCATGAATCTTAATCTCTCTTTAGACTCAATTTGACAAAATTCAAAAGACCAACAACTTGACTTTGACTTTGGCCTTTTGACATCTGATGTCAAAATCAGAGAAGAGATGAGGAGGTGATTTTGAACTAAGCCATGTTGGTTTTTGAAAAAAAAAGCCTTTTTAGAATGAAATGAATCACTTTCCCCAATTATGTTATCAATAAAGTATTCACATGAAGAAAAGTCTTTGAGCCAATCTGAAAGCAGCCAGTCAAATATCACCAGAATACTAAGACACACCTCAATAATGATCTTTTTGTAAAGTGTATTTGAAAGTCGTACACACAGATGCTTTAAAAAACACTTATTATTTATTTTTCTTTTTGGTGAAGGGCACATGATGACTTGCTAAGTTCAGGACTTGGACTTGACTCTGGCTTTGTTGTTGTTTGACCTGGGACTTGATTCATTTCATGTTCAGGTGCAATAACTTCCTCTAATGTTAGCAGAGTTCCTCTTTATTTCAGACAAAGTGAAGCACATGAAATACTCATTACTTATACTCATTTAGTTTATATCGACACATCCATTGGTGAGCCAAGTCTTCGCCATCTGCAATGGAATAGTTATATAAATGACATAAGCAGTTTTTAGTTAAGTTTACGTGTATATTCATTAAAAATCCTTCGTGGTGCTGATGTCTCTCTCTGTCTTCCTCTCTTTTCCTGTGTTTGTGTGTTTCCACCTGACACCAGCAGGACTGCTTCACAGTGGAAGGAGAGGATCTGAAACATGACTTTGAGCGTCTGCAGCTGGCTATGGAGATGGTCGGCTTCTTACCCACCACGCGCAAACGGTAAGATGAGCGGCTTGGTCGCAATAATATGTACACGTGAATGATCACAGGACCTCAGCCATGTCGGGTAGAACCACTGTCAGGAGTAGACATCATCAGGTCCAGCAGAAACAGACTAATTGTTAAGTATTTAAAGATGAATATTTAATCTGATTTGTTTTTGCGTCGGTTGGCTGTGAATAAAGAGACCATTCAATGGCAGTACTGCATAAAACAAGCCCAGTAAGACGGTAGCTTAGTTGCCCAAAAGTAATGTAAATGTATTCACAATAAGTATCTTTGTTCTCCTTTGTCAGGATTTTCTCCCTGCTGTCAGCAATCCTCCACCTGGGAAACATCCGCTACAAGAAGAAGACCTACAGGGACGATTCCATCGACATCTGCAACCCAGAGGGCCTGCCAATCGTCTCAGAGCTGCTCGAGGTGAGCAGCATGATGCGGCCTTTTCATGCAATTCAAGTAAAGTAAAGTTCAAACACATCAACACATTGTGGGAGATATAATTCAGTTTTATTGATAATCCAGTTGTCATAAGAAAATCCAATGGGAAAACGCCACACACGACAAGTCTGAGTCGGAAAACAGTGCGTTTTGTCTCGCTGACTTTATGCTGAAGTGCAATACTCTAAATACTTTGAAGGGTAATAAAAATGGAGAATTGTAGCAGGCTTTACCACAGGGCTTGTTTGTTCTCCCTCAATACTTTCTTTGCTGTTCCGTCTCCCAAAGTTATTCCATTACATACCCGATGGAGATACTTAAAACTCCACACGGACTTTGTGAACTTTAAAAAACAAGCAGCAGCCATTTGATCAAATGAGTTTTCATTGTTTTTTTGTTTTTTGAAACACAGTGAGATATGAGGATTCCTATTTGCAGAGTTTACCTCCCATATGTGGGCTTCAGAGAAACAACAACCATTCAGAGAGCTGAGGACTCTCTGCCTTCAAACACAGCTTGTGGTGACAGCGTGCTGCAGACGTGCTTCAGGTCCCAAAGAGCCGTCCGACCAGCCAGTGTTTCCACCAAGTGCTGTTTGTGTTGAGGCTATTTTCGGACCACTTGTGCATGCCATGCGGCTGCGTATGGGTTGTTGTCTCAATATCACCTGCATTATAAATGACATTTTAATGATTAAAAAAAAAACATATTCGTCACTGAGACAAGCTTCAACAGTGTTTTTTTAAAGGACCATGCGGTTTATTCGTTGAAATGTGATGAGAACGAATGAGATAAGCGTCAAATAATAACTAAAATAGAAAATAAAAAATAATTAAATAAAAAAGAAGGTAAGAATAAAATCAAATCAAAAGGTAATAATAATAATAACAGCATTAAAAAAAGAATTCCTAAAAAAATTAGTAAAAACACATTTAGTTTTGTGTGTGTAGATGTATATATATATATATATATATATATATATATATATATATGTATATATATATATATATATATATATATATATATATATATATAATTAAAATAAAATAATTTTGAGGTGAAATGTTTTTGTGAACCGTCAGCTGAACCTCAGTCTCTCATGGATGCTTGTTGGACGGTCAGTGCTTGTCCAATCACGTCCTGCACAACACAAGGCATACATGCAAGCAGATTAGTTTGCTCAGTGGCGGCACTTTCTCTCTGCAATAAGTCTTCTCGTTTCACCAACAGTATTATGGTCAAACTGGAGAAGTAAAACGTTCTGATAGACTTCAGTGTCTGTGCGTTGGAAGCAGTCTCCTGCTGGTTCTTTGTCATATTTTTTGTTGTTGTATTATTACGCAAACAAAAACTAAACACTTTATATTTTGCTGACCTCAATCTAGACACTGCAGTAGTTATCTGACACTAATCAGTCAGGTCTGTAGGTTTAGACTGCTTCGGACTCTCGGTCGTCCACATGATGATGATGATGATGAGAGACATGGAAAAACATTTCCTGGGGCGGGTTAACGTGCCACGCAGCGTTTACAAATTTATGATGTGCTGAATTTGAGTTCATTCTTGACACTGAGTGCAGACCACACACACACACACACACACACACACTCGTCAGTGTGCACTGTGAGGACAGCTCAAACATCCACATGCTGTTCTGATTTACCTCGGGATGGAGGGATGGTGGCACTTCCCTGTTACAAACTTCAACGATTAGCCGGATGCGCTCGTTGAGTCACTCACAAGAACAATGTCCGAAATGTGCTGGAGACGCCTGTCAACAGCACAGCGGGGATGTTATGACTGTGGAGAGCCTGCCAGGGTTCCCTTTTAACATAGGACCCGGCCTCTTTGAGTCTCCAGAGGGCCAGAGGGGCAGTGACGCGAGCTCAGCCACATGTTGGCCACATGCTCGGGGTTAGTGTTTTAAGTTCAAGTTTATTTGGATGTCTGTTCGTTGGTGCGTTGGCTATTTGTCCCCAGGGACGTATAAAACATTGTTAAAGGGACGAGGAAGAAAGGAGGAAAAACCAAAACACAGCTTAATGAAACCAAACAAACAGAGAGTTCCTCTTTGTCCCTCTTTAATGTGGCAACATTTCTTCTGCAACATTTTTTAAATTTTTTCTTTGGTGGGACAAAGGAGGGGTCAACCAACAGGAAATCAGTGTTATTTAATGTGAGGAGTGTAATGGAGCGTGGGATGATTTAGAAAATATGTGATGGTTTTGTTAGTTGCATGCAGCCAATGTTAAGAAAATGTGCTTTACAGGAAATAATTATTGTCATTTTTTGACATTACATGGTGAAAATTACCAGTAAATTGGCTAAAAAGGTCAAATGTTGACTTCCATTTAATTGTAACTTGACAGAAAAAAACATTTATTTATTATAATTTACAAAGTAAGTACCTTTAGATTTTGTTTCTAATTGAATTAGCTTGAAGCTGTAGAGAATTACTTCGCACTTATGTTTTATTTGCAATACATGACTTTAGACCAGGGATCTCAAACTCCCGGCCCGCCATGTCATTTTATGTGGCCCGCGACTCTGCCAGCAAAAAAAAAAGTTTAAAAAAAATATATCTTCTTTTTTTTTTTTTTTTAAGTTAGACTAATAATAATAAAAATATCCCCATAGTCGAAATTATGAGATAGAAAGTCGAAGTTATTCGATAGAAAGTCATAACTATGATAGAAAGTCATAATTCTGAGATAGAAAGTCAAACTTTTGAGATAGAAAGTCAAAATTATGAAATATAAAGTCAAAATTATGAGATACTTAAACAGTTAGAAGCAGCTCTTTGACTGGTTACTGTACATTTAACATGGAAATGTATTGTGAGCACATTGAAGACTACTTTAAACTGTGAATGCAGAGAGTTATCAATATGTTACGAGTAGTTACAGTTACAACCGGCCCTTTGTGGGCGACCGTGATGCTGATGTGGCCCGGAGTGAAAATGAGTTTGAGAGCCCTGCTTCAGACCCTTTGCTTAAGAGAATCTGCTGAATGGTTGAAACAGGTTGTCGAGGTTTCTTAAATGCGGTTTCATGCGAGTTAAGCGAGGCTGACATTTTTTCAAGGGAAAGCTCATCTAAAGTGCACACACTGGCTCCTGCAGTTTTCTTCATTTACATGAATGACCAATGTTATAGTCTCTCTGTGCTTCACTTTGATTTGTAAAATAACATTTCAGACGAGATGGGATGAGAACTCCTTCTCTCTCTGTGGAGGCGGTACACTGGAGCCGGCTCTGAGGAGGAGAACTGATTGGCACGAGTGTGGACTGATGAATGAATGGGTTTGAAAGTGGACGGGACTTCCTGTTTCCTGTGGATGTGGAACTGGAAGAGGAAGTAGAGCTTGTAGGAGCTGACGGACGGCTGACAGACGGGATCCTCTGAGCTGTGGAGTCGAGTGATTTCAGCTAACCAGAAACATTCCTGTGCAAACTGGTAATCGGTCCAGAGAGAGTAGCTCACTCTGAGAACAAATTCCACTAAAGCCGGAATTTGTTGATGGTATTTTAAAGCTAAAAGCAGTATCTTGAAACACATGAGGCCAATGTCCAAAAATGTTATTAAGTTATTAAGCTGTGATTGGTGCATTAAAGGAAAGAGGTGCTGAGGATCGATCAACGTTGGTGTTTTGTTGTTTGCTTTCACAAACAGAGAGGAGCATCTGTCAGAGCTTAAGATTAGCTGAGATTCAGACTCGAGGTCTTCAAGTCCCAGGATACAAAAAAATAGTTAATTTGGAAACAGAATCACTGACCCCAAACCAGTGCTTACAAACTTATGTGTATTATGGTATTAGAGCTGTGATCATAGACGGAGCAGCAAGCCTGTTACCAACAGACTCATACATGGAAATGTACCAATCACCAGGCTGCAGAATAGGCTTTGCTCTTAGTCGAGGGATTACCAGGCAGTGTGAAATGAAGTCTGATTATGCCACCGCCCCCTACACACACCGACACACTCTCAAACACACACACACACACACACACACACGCTTCTGTGTTCATGTCAAAGCCTTTACGAAGGAGCCAGTTGACAAACCTAGATCCATAATGGTATTAGCTATAACATTAACACCCTTGACCTTTGTACATGAAGACATCAGGCAATCACATAAAGACATGCTGTCACATGTATTCACACGCGCACACACACACACACACACACAAGCACAGCAGCAGCTGTTCGGCCCACTCCCATAATCCCTGTGTGTGTGCGTGTGTGTGTGTGTGATCTGCTTCTCCCAGTGTGGCCCTGTCGTCAATGGTTTGTCATGGGCCAAGTTTAGAGTCGGTGTGAACTCAACACATAGCATTGTGCTGCATGTGTAGTGTTTACGTGCTAATCTCGGCCAGCTGTGTTTGTTGGAGGCATCCGAGTCATTACCAGCTTAGTAGGCGTAAGGGTTGGTTAGAGATGAGTGATGTGGATACAATCTTCTGTTGCCATTGAAATGTATATTGTAACAGAGTATGTTTTCTGGAAACTCAATTGAGACTACCAGGGTCCTACTGACCCAGAGCAGCATCTGTCAAGCTACTGTAAGACATTTTATTGACTTCCCCCCCGCCGTCTAAATGTAAATGTCTAGGGCTTTTATTGTGAAAGGTCAGAACAGAACGAGTGGATCTGGTATGGGTATGGGTATCTGGTAGTTTACTTTGTTGGTTTGCACCACTGAGCTTCTGTGTTGTACAATACAGTGTACGTTCTTATTGCTCATTGTAATTAGTTGATGCTTTTATTGTGAAAGCTCAGAAAAATCAACTTGAAATCAATCAAATCAATTTGAACTGTCAAATAAAAGCCATGATGTGCCTTAACTTTTGCTATGATCAGGGGTCCTGTACAAGTTTATTTTTAAAATCCCTGATACGGTACGCATTCAGTGTTCTCTAACAGGTCACATCTTTAACAACACATCCCTTCAACGTCACATAAGACCTCTAAAGTGACACCAAACTCTGATCTTGACCTCATCCTTGTGTTTTTTGGGGGGTTTTTTTGTCCTCTTCAGGTCAAAGAGGAGATGCTGCTGGAGGCGCTGACGACCAGGAAGACGGTGACCGTGGGAGAGAGGCTCATCGTACCCTACAAACTCGCTGAGGTGACGTTTCTATACCCGCAACATCCACGTACATCAGAATGTGACACGACTCATCTCAGTCTCAAACACATAGACTTCATCTGACCTTCTAAAAATAATGACCTATTGCCAGTAAACCCCCCCCCCCCCCCCCCCCCCTGTGAGTATGTCTGGTCCCTTACTGCCACCACACAATTATGTGTGTGTGTGTGTGTGTGTCTGGGGAGTTTGTTGGGGCACTTCCCCTCCAGCCCCCACCGCTTCTCTCAGAGGCTCTTTTGATAGACGTCTCTTCCTCTGCAACTTCCTGTTTCCTGTCGAGTCAGGGGAACAGGGCGACTTAACCTGGTCCACATAGCCCTCCGTCCCCAAAACCTTCGATGGTTGAGCAAAGAATTTTTGTCTGAGGAAGGAAACGGCACACATAGATAGTCTGTTACGCTGCTGCAACTCCACCTCCCACCCTTCTGATCCAACAATAGTTGGTCCCGCTCTCTCACACACACACACACACACACACACACACACACACACACACACACACACACACACACACACACACACACACACACCCATCCCTCCAGGCATGTGGTCTGGTCTCAGGAATGTGCAGCCTCCACTGGAATATACAGTACAGAGGCCAAAAGCCAGATCCAGAGTCTGTCTCTGTCTGTCTCTGTGTCTCTTTCCCTGACTCTGACTGTCACTCATGTTTGTCACTCATGTTTGAAAGTTCCCTTTTTCTCGACGAGCTGTGAGACAGAGGCCCAGGCGGTGTGATCAGAAACGTAATCATGGACTGCAGCTTTGATAAAGCCCTGTCCTGCAGCTCCTGGTTTCATGCCTTGGATGTTCCCTCCTGTCCTTCGCAAGATGGCCTCATCTTTAAAGGAGCGAGAGGCGAATGGCTGTAGAAAGGCCTGGAGAGAGTGAGGCAGCGACCTTTCAATCTGTGAAAGTCCCGTAATGAAAAATCATAGAATCATAGAACAGCATAACGAGACATCCCCAGAGTCTTGGTGCCTTCGTGTATCTCTCTCCCAACATAAAACCTGCAATAACAGAGTTTTTGGTCATTTAGAGGCAGCAGAAACAAATGCCGTGGGAGCGAGTCGAGGCCACCTGCAGAATCCATAACACGCCTGTTTTTATACAAAGGAAATGTGGAAAAGAAAAAAAAGAACCTGGCAAATGTTGCCGGTTCTTCTAAGAAACTATTTGGTCCTTCTTGAGATGATGAGAAAGGTTGAGAAAAGTGTGCAGCTGTCCCATCCACCCACGGCTGAGTGTGTGACCTGCTGCACCTCACTGTGCTGCAGAGTAGAGGCTGGTATTTCCCCAACTTCAGCCAGTAAGAGCCATAAAACTCATTGGATGCATTGTGGTTGAGTCAGGTGGGACGCGTTTATGAGCTGCGCAGTAATAATGAGAGTAAAAGTCATTTTTCTGTTCAAGCAGGGAAACTGTGCTTTGCAGCTTCTGAGGAGGTCAGAATCTTTCAGTCTTGCCAAGGGACACGAAAGAAGTGCCTTTGTGGCCGAAGGTGCAACATTTTACTTTTGAATCCAGCCTTTGATTCTTTTCCCATGATTCTTTTCCAGGCCAACAGGCCATGTTGTTGGCTCAGGCTGTAGATTCTTAGTCTTGTTCTATAAAAAGTCTGATTTTAAGACCTAGTTCACAGCACATTGAGACTGAAAGGAGAGCAAAATAAAACTGGATCTACTGATGAAGTCAGGAACAACATATTGGGTAATATTGTGTCGAGGATCTGCATCTGCGACATCATGATTGGGCGACTGTGCGTCTGTCAAGATAAGGTGCGATGTCTGACTGCAACATTTTTGATGTGGCTCCAGATAACATGACTCCACCACTTCCTCCTTCCTGTTTAAAAAACAGACGTGGGGGAGGGGAAGTGATGGGGTGGCATCAGGTGCTCATTCATATAAAAGATTCTGCATCCTATTAGAAACTGTGAGAGTGTAGAGGTAATCCCCCATTGCTGAGGGGTTGTAAAATGTCTGCAATGTATGTACACTGATAGACAAAAACAACAACTCCATAAATACAAATTAGAAGCACATGCAGGTTGGCACACACAAAAGCACCCTGCAGCGAGGAAGCTAGCGGGCCACGTGCAGCGTGAGCTCACGCTGCTGCTTCACACCTCATGTGGTTTTCAGGAGAAAGAAATGTAACGAAAGAGAACAACAACTTCCCCCCCCGAGCAGAACCGTATGATCACTGAGACCTGGTTCAAGGGCCACCGGTACACACGTCTCTGATCGAGTCCTGCTAATTCTAATGGTCCGTTTCTTGGGTGGCCCTCCAGTTAAACGTTTTCAACCCATTTGCTTCCGGCCATGTTCCCTTAACTGGTCCCATTGTGTTGAATAATTCAATCAGACGGCAAACGCAGAGACGATTCGTGCTCGGTGAACATGTCAGATGTTCACATCTCTCCTGCCAGTCCCCTGAGTTCCTGCTGAAGCATTTAAAATGGGATTCTTCTCATCAAATGTTGTGTTATTCAGAACAATCTTGCATAACTGTGTGGGGGGGGGACGTCACGATCAACAATGCAAGAGTGAAGAGGCCGCTTTTAAAATGCACAGTTCTGCTTCATCGCGGCTGTTGGCTTGATGTGGCCTCAGCAGGCGATGTTTCTGAGGTTGACCGGGTTCACAGTGACCCACAAAGGCCTCTGAGAGAGAGGGATATTTTCACAACTGATTCAAAACTTTTGTTGAGTTTTAATGTCCTTGTAGTTTGAGTCGGTGTGCCTGTATTTGATCATTGTTTTAGCGAGCTTTAGACCAACTTCCTCTGGCAAATTTAGCTTCATTTGAATCTTTATTCAACCAAATCAATTAAAAGATACGTTAAAATATGAACATTGCAAAGGTTTCGGTGGATGCAATCATTTCTTCTGCTGGACAAAATCTACTTTACATAGTTTAGCTGAAGCGAATGTGAGTTGGACAAGTCGTCTGTTCATCTTACAGTCTTTATAGTACAACATTCAAAAGGGGGATTTCAAACTGCGAGACGCTTTCGATGATCACAGTTCAATAATCCGACTGAGGTGCCATTTTGTTTCACTTCTCTTGTTCTTGTTCAGCTGCTTCGATATCATCTACACGTGTTGCCATGTTTCTGTCCCTGTATTTCTTGAGTTTATGGAGATAGAGTCCCCATTCTTCATCCTGCCCTACCAAGCTCTGATTGGGTTTCTGCAACTGGTGAAAATAGTCCTCAATGGGGACAACATCAGAACTAAAGAAGTGGCTCCAATTTCACTGTAGCGAAGGAATTCCTGGATTTATGTAACTCTACGCTTCGATCCAAGTGGATCTACGGGGATAAGATCCACTTTCTAAACTGGGGTCTCTGTTGTAATGCACATGACTATTTCGGGTGTTCCTGCCATGAAGATGTTTGACCGAGTTGAAGCAGATTCCTTTTGCCTTGTTCCACTCCTCATTCAGTCATAACACGTCTTGCTGCCAAAGAACGTGCTCCCAAGTCTCCATTAAAGTCTGCTTATGTTAGCTTAGCATGCCTTTCATCATGTCTAAGGAGAGAGCGTATAGTTGCGGCGTAATAATGACTCCTCTTGGCAGAGCTGTTTTTATGGATCAAAAGCGATCCATAAAAAGAGTTGTCCAAATAGTGATCTGCCGGTCTGGAGGCTCTGGCTCCTGACTGAAAGCACCTCAAATATAACAGCACAGCAAGACTCCCAACCTGAAGAACAGTAACTCAGAGTTGTGAGCAGTGTGGGAGCTTTAACACCAACCCTGCGTTTACCTCTAAATACAAAGTGGCTGTTGTTATAAACCTTGAACAATGTAATGATACCAGCCTGGCGCTTCCCATCTCTCAATGACAGTTGCATAGTTGCTATCAGACTGTTTGCATGTGTGGTACTTGAGCTCATACTGTTGTTCCAACGATTCCTTCTTGAGAGAGATTAATGCCGGTTGACTGTTCTCTTGTACTCATTTTAACAGCTTGGTGCTACACTAGTGTTGTGTGTACCCGATACCGCTCTAATGTAAGTTACGCCAACTGTGAAGGAAGAGCCAGCTGACCGATTAGCTTAGCATCAAGGCTGAAAGCAAGGGGAAACGGCTAGCGTGGCTCTGTCCAAAGGTAAAAAAAACACTTGCATCTTCGCTACGTAACATTAATTCGATTGAATTACATGACAAATAACATGTCAATTAGTAAAATGTGGAGATGCTGATAAAGAGTTTTTTTTCTTTAGACAAAGCCAGGCTAGCTTCCCCCCCCCCTGCTTCTAGATATTTTAGTTCCTTCTGTGAGTCCCTTCAGATGACTCAGCAGACCATTAGACCTCTTCTCCGCCCGCCTCACACGTTTCATACGGCACTGATCCAGTCCCAGAGAAGACAGAGGGGACGTTGATGTTGCGTTCGTCTCGTTGCTCTGACCTGAAGCTGCTGCAGTCGGCAGGTGTTTGGGTTTGATGCAGTGAAGTCGGAAGACACCTTCAACAACAGTCAACCAATCTGCAGAATGACGTACCACTGTGCTGTTGAAGAAAAAGAGCAGCACTCGATAAAGTACAACGAAAGAAATAGGTTAACAAAGTAGGTTAGGAAGTGTTTAACTGGTTGCATAAGTGTTCCGAACCACCTCAGTGAAATGAAACTGATCACGCAGCAGCGGCGAGTCGGTGTTCTGCAGTAAGGCTGAGAGTGAGAGGGATAAAACAGTGTTGGCTCCTGTTCAGAATTTAGAAATCCATGTTTTTGATCAGGAAGAAACTAACGTGTTCTCTCTGTGTGTGTGTGTGTGTGTGTGTGTGTGTGTGTGTTGTGTGTGTGTGTGTGTGTGTGTGTAGGCGGGCACGGTGAGGGACTCCATGGCCAAGTCACTGTACAGCGCGCTGTTTGACTGGATTGTGTTCAGGACCAACCATGCCCTGCTCAACAACAAGGACCTGGAGGACAAGTCAAAGGTAGGACTGAAAACACACACTCTTAATGTACGTGCTCGAAAATAATTCAAAGACATATCTGGAGCCAGCAGGGGGCCCTTTGGGGGCCAATCATGAAAGTCCCTCCAAAAATTGCAAACAGTCTGGAGGAGAAATATTTACCTCCTAAATCAACACACGTCCCTTTGTCCCGTTCATGTCTTCTCTTTGTTTGTTTTGTCTTTCCTCACCTTCATTTGTCGGACTCGTTCTCCCCATCCTGCTGCTGTCTGTCTGTCAACCACATCTGTCTGTCTGTCTGTCAAGACTAGATTTCTCTGCTTTCTGGCTCCCTCCACTCCCAGAGGCAGGGAGTGGTGTGATATCAAGATTCCAGTGTGTGTGTGTGTGAGTGTGTGTGTGTTGGAGTGGCAGCTGGCAAGTCAAACCCTGTGGGGGCATCTAAAAGGTGTGTGTGTGTGTGTGTGTGTGTGTGTGTGTGTGTGTGTGTGTGTGTGTGTGTGTGTGTGTGTGTGTGTGTGTGTGTGTGTGTGTGTGTGTGTGTGTGTGTGTGTGTGTGTGTGTGTGTGTGTGTGTGTGTGTGTGTGTGTGTGTGTGTGTGTGTCAAGAACATTTGGGCAGATGGCATCAAGTTCCCCTTAGCTCAGTTTACCCCCTGTGGTCCATTGCTGCGTGTGTGTGTGTGTGTGTGTGCCTCCCTTGGCACTGACATCATCTGTGTGTGTGTGTGTGTGTCGTCCCTCGATGCTGTCGGGGGGTCGATGAGGTTGCACTTTCTGTCGGGGTGATTGTTCTTGTGTGCAGAGAACAGTTCATACGTGCAGCTATATGCGTGCACTCATGTGTGTTTGTCAGAGAAGAAGAAAGAAGGCCCCTCAGAGAGAAATAAAACGCTGCAGAATTAAATTGGAAACAGCTTTCACAGTCCATCTCAGAATGAAAGGCCGTCTTTGAGTGGATGGTGCATATTAAGGATATATGACGGCATGAATCTTATGGACAGCTGGGTCACTGGAGCTGTAAAGAATGAGATATGTATATATTTTTAAACGCAATGAAATACATCATCATACATTTGTACTGATGCTGGCAGTGTTGCCAGAGGATATTTTTTCATATCTTGAACCCATAAATGTGTAAAATATATCAGGAATCTGAGCCGCCGGTCTTTTTCATCAGATTCTGTCGATAGGAGTCCTGGACATCTTTGGTTTTGAGGATTACGAGAACAACAGCTTTGAACAGTTCTGCATCAACTTCGCCAACGAACGACTGCAGCACTACTTCAACCAGCACATCTTCAAACTAGAGCAGGTACAGTCTTATTCTCTCCTCTCCTCTCCTCCTCTCCTCCTCTCCTCCTCTCCTCTCCTCTCCTCCTCTCCTCTCCTCTCCTCCTCTCCTCCTCTCCTCTCCAGACAATGGTTATTGTTTCAGCTGCTGATCACACCACATCGCATGTTGTTTTATTGCCTCTCTGACGACGTTACCGACACAGGAACATTCATACGTGATTTGCTCCGGCGTGTCTCGCTATCGTAATTATCGTGACTGTTACCCGTTGTTCAGAAAGTGCCTTTGTGCTTCTGATTGATTCCGCTGATGGAGGCATGAATGGGCGCCGCTGACTGAAGAGATGACTTCCTCTTCAGTGGAGAGCTCTGAGCGCAGTGCAATCCGGTTTAACACACTGAGAGAGGAGCTGCCTTTGTAAGCTGTGCATGTTTTCTGAGGGGTTTTCCACACGTCTTTGTTGTTTTCTCTGATCTGTAGCATTTTCTACTTTCAATAAGGGGCGTCAAATACCGATGCTCGGGCACTGTACCTGTAGATACGTCTTGGGGCCAACCCCTCTTAATCTATGGTTAAAGTAATTATAAATACAAAAACGCCTCAGTCGCTAAATGGTCACATGCTGGAATGCAAGAAAAGGACAAAAACCTTCATAATACATCGTCACCAAACGAACATTATCAGAGCTCTCAGTTCAGCCGGTCTCTGCTGGTTGAATATTGCCTTGTACTGTACGAGTGCTTTGTGCTGGACGGCCACGTGCCCCCTGACATCACAGTACAAGCAGCTGTAATTATGAAGCGAGGTGAAGTTAACACGCACACCCATAAAAGTGAAAAAGGTCGGAGGAAAAGTGCTGCATGGCCAGAGGAGGCTGACAGGCCGGGTTATAGTGCAGCACTCAAGCAGAGCTGCTTGCTTCCTGACAGCTAAATGCAGCGACCGCTTTTAGCTTTTTGTACGTTTTCTCTGACTGGGTTTGCTTTGTTTCTTTACTTTTTATGCCTCTAAAAGGCCTCGCGCTCCGTTTCTTTTTTTCAAAATCTTCTGGTGTAAATTTCACCACTGTTTCTCTTCATTATAGCTGATCAGAGAGACGTCAGCGTCATGATTACACGCTCACTATTCCACTGAAAAGGACTATTACTGAACCACTAATCCCTGACCAGCTTTATCTTGCTTCCCTTATATTCATTTATTCAGTTTTCCACTTTCAAACCACTTAATAACATATCCACAGAACAAGTAAGACAGCTGTAAGAGGGGAAAGAGAGCGAGATAATTAGTCTCAGTCGGTTGGACTGTGTCACAGGAGCTGTCGCTCTCGCCTGCTTCGTGCTGAGCCCTGATAGGCCGTGGCAGGTTAGTGGGCGGGCCCGCCGCTGAAGGCCAAATGAGAAAGAGCAGTGTTTCAGTAAACGAGTGCAATAACGTCCCTTCAACCTCAATGAAGATCACAGGCTGCCGATGCCGCAGATGGTTGTGTTATCTGTGTCTGACAGTTAGCCCTCAGGGTCCTCACACACACACACACACACACACACACACACACACACACACACACACACACACACACACACACACACACACTGCAGGATCTAACACGTACTAACAAACTGTAAATGAAAAATTGACGGTTTAGCACTCTGGGGCTTTAATTTTACATCCAGAGTTTTCCACTGCTGAAGCTGATGGTCACACAAGTTAAGATAATTGCTGTTAAGGCATTAATAGAAGTCAATAGAAACATTTATTTATCTATTCATAAACAATAAAAATATAGAAATTAAACTACAGCACTGTCAGTCGAATCGATCAATGGAATAAATTGCCGTTAAAAACACAAAACAATGTATCTGATCACATTCGTCAATAGAAACTGAAAAGGAGACTTTTTATCTGTTGCCAAAAACTGCGTTCTGTTGAATCAAATCCAAAATGTTCGATATCATGTTTCCGTTCGGGACCAAACAGTCAGTCATTTGCTAGAAACCCTTCCTCTACATTTTACTAAAAACATAAAACGCATTGTGATTCTGTAAGATATTGAATGTTTGTGTCGTCAGTCTCTCTGTGGCAGCAGGTGCTCCTCTATCTCTCTTTCGATTTAACCTTTCGCTGGAAGTTTTTTTTTTTTTTTCCTGTGTTATTTTCAACCAATAAGTGTCAAAGTGCTGTTGAGACGCTCGCCCTCACAGGACGGCGCCCGGAGTTGACGTTTATTATCCTTTAATCACTGGGGTCCTCCGAAGCGTTGGCTCTCGGCCCGTCTTGAGTTTATTTGACGGGACAACAGTCGAGGTGGCCGCTGAGCTCTGAGGCCCCTCTGAGGCAGGTTGGTGTCGCTTCCTCAGCGAGGGTTTCCAGATCTCTACTGATTTGTGTTTGTTTGAATAAAGTTGTGCAGTTCACGCTCGCGGGCCCCCTCCACCCTCGGCTTGACGTCACGAGGAAAGAAAGCGCTCCACACCTCGTCTGATGCGTCGTGTTGAGCCTTTAGCTGCTGGCACTCAGTCACTGTTTAAAAGATCCAGAAACCTTCCTGTCTTGCATCAACTCAACAAACTAAAACGGTATTACGCTGTGTTTTTTGTTCATTGTTGTGAGTTTATTCCCAAAATATTAGAAAAATGGCAATGCACTCATTTAAAAGAAGATCGTGGCTTTTGATAACCCAAAATGGGGACGAAGTTTCCAGATTTGTCCGTCTGCTTACCTCAAATATCTTCACATGGTAGCAAGCCATCTTTAGAAATGTGTTTGTTTTTGTTTACGTTTTTATTAATTGTGGGAGGAAACAGCGATCAATAGGTTTTATTTAAATATGTGTTACTAAAAAGGGGCAACTTCTATTCTTAAGTATTATCTATAAATATCTGAAATGTATTGAAGAAAACACAAGCAGCTCAAGTTCTCCAATCAAAGTTCTTGCGAACTCCACATGATTTCTTTGTAGCCCTGATATGTAGTCACATTTTTTAGGCGGTGGTCATCAGCCATCCAACTAAAGGAGCTCTACTCTGAATTCGGAGCATGTCTACGGTTGAGAGATTGCCTCAAAAGGGATTTGAACATGGTGATTGTGAGCCAGCGGCTAGAAGCGTACGGTACGAACAGCGCAAACAACATTAACAGTGCTAACAGTGTGAACCCGGGGGACCAGAGGGCGGGGCTGTGCTTCCGCGATGTTATCGTTTGTAGCCACCGTATGAACGCAGTGCATAGCGTCATCCATGAGCCCGCCAGCGGGAAACGCAAACATGCTGGCACGACCGTACGCGCTACGTAAACAAAACACAGAAAAACCCGAATAACAACACAGAGTGAGACAGTTCTCCACGATATCCTGACATAGAAAACAGTAGCTTGCTGCTATATCAATGGTCTAAATGTCGTATGGAGAACCTTTTGAAAGTGAATATCTAAGAAGTATTCAGCTGAAAGTTTGACTTCAATGCAGCATTTTAGGATACGATGAAGACCAAAACAATTGAAATTGTTCAAGCGTGAACCGCTGCTTTCTCTCTGTCCGTCACTCTGACTTTGAAAGGTGATTTTCCATCAGGGGGATTTTCCTCTTCTGCTTTCTCCGGGCTTCACTCTCCTCCAAGCCAATCGGGTGTTCTTATCAGCAGCGTGTGTGTGTTTACCTTCGGAACAGCAGCCAAAGCTAATAGGACCACACCAACCACAGCCCCTGTGTGTGTGTGTGTGTGCGTGTGTGCGTGTGTGTGCGTGTGTGTGTGTGTGTGTGCGCGCGGTGTGTGGCACAGGACCGTCACCGCCTTAGGCAAACACGGTATCGTGTTTAACTCCTGAGATATCCGTAAAGAAATAAAAAACATGTGGCCAAGTCTGCCTTCATGATGACGCCCACTGTTATTGAGTTCATTGTCTACAAGTAAATACACAAGTAAGTCCTGGGGGGGGGGGGGGCTCTCTGATCTCTAGATCAGGAAAGCCAAGTTGGAGTTTTTGATGCTGATTTTTAATCGCAGTAGAGTACTTCAAGTAACTTCAAGCCTTGTCAACATGTAACGTGATCACTCTGACTCAATTTAAATTAAATGTGAAAAACGAGGATAAAGCGCTGCAGAACAACATGGCGTGAACATTAATATATGGAAAATAGATATAAATCTTACTGATCCCCAGCAAGCTACAGCAACAAATCACACAAACTCAAGTGAAAACGCGTTGTTCACCGTTTCTGCTTCAGCTGTACATTTTCTACCACTTGACCGCTTTGTGAAACCACCAGGAGCTGCTCCAGCTCTCGCTGTTCGTCCTGTCTGCTCAGTAAAAACACTCTGCTGTCACAACGAGAGAGAAGCTCGCTGAGGACGGGAGAAACGGAAATGAAGAAAGAAATAGAGAAATAGTAACACAGACACACTCGCAGCCTGCCTGCCCGGCAGCAAATGGACACAGAGCTGACTAACAGTTTGAGGGACGACGTCAAATCAGAACTCCCCGTTTTCTTCAGCACAGCAGGACGTTCTGGGGTCTTTATTGCTTGCAGATTTTAACATCTGCGACTGTTTCCTAATTTCTTGTATTATTTATATATATATAATTTCTTTCTCTCTCCATTAAAAGTAGTCAGTGGACACTCGAGAGCCAGTGTTTGGTTTGTCTGTCCTGGGCTACTGTAGAAACATGGCGGACTCTGTGAGGAGAACCCTGTCCCAAAAACACCATGGTTCTTAGATTCAGGTGATTATACATTCATGAAAATACAGTTATGAATATTATACTACATTTCTGCTCATAGATTCCCCCGAGAAGCTGCACACTGGCCCTTTAATTCCATCCATGCCTTAATCTAAACCAGGATTCATAAGTATTTGTTCCTTAAAGTCTTCGCGTTTTGGTGCGCTTCTGCTCAGTTTGGCCTCATCTTTGCTGACGGGACTGAAACCAGACGAGATCTGCTTTCAACAGTGCGTGTGCTCTGAGACGTTCCGAGTTATTCTGTGCTGCTGTCGTCTCGCTGCGTCTCCTCTGTTGGCTCAGAGAAGTGTGACCTCTATCTGCTGCAGTGTTTTCATTCGATGTCTCTGTAGACTCTGCGAGGCGGCCCTCAGGGTCCAGAGCACTGCTGCCGTCTTCTGTTTTACCCGCTCTTTAGTTGCAGTCGCTGTTCAGAGAGGTTGAAGTGATAAATAGACACGTTCAAAATGAGGACTGCAAAGAAATTATTTCATTCTCAATTACTTTTTTTCTCATTTAATAGATTTATCATTTTGTCTAGAAAGAGTCCGAAAATACAAAAAAAAAATTACATTAAAGCTGCAAATCTTCACATTTGAGTTGCTTGAACCTGCAAAAATGTAATTTCTGCCTAAAAAAATGACTGAAACAATTCATCTAATTGTAAGAATCGTGGCCTTTTGTGGATTGACTCATCAAGATCGATTTGTTTCAGTTGAAACTGTGGCAGCTGGTGAGGTCATATAAAAACGTCTCCTAAAGCAGCTGTTTGTTGGTTGCTGGCTCTTTATGATGAAACTCTGCTCACAGCCACTCGGCCTTCCTTCTAACTCAACCACCTTCATTGCGTGCCTCACACACTGCGCCACAGCTTCGCAGTCATCCGTCTGTTTACGGAGTGTCTGTACGTAATGAAATGACTGATGGGTGTCTATCTGTGTGTTTATCTGAGTCAACACATCTGTCCTCCAACTCTCCCACAGACAAAACAAACTGGGTGAGTTATCTGTGCGTGCACGGCTCGATGAGATTCAAACAAAAGCCGTGCAAAGATTTTGTCATGGCTCGCTTTGGTGCGGCGTCTGAATGAAACCTAAATGCACCACAGGTCCTGAATGCCTCGTCAGTGATTCAGCAGAACTGGAGAACGGAGGAGAGCGCAGATGTGCCGCATGTGTGAAAGCGTCGTCCAGCGCTGCATTGAACACTTAACTGTCGTGTCATTTTTCGTAATTAGGGAGTCAAAATATCTTTTTTTTACCAGCATGCATCACCACGTACAAATACAGTGTGCACATATAACACACAAACCTGTTTGTTGTGCACGCATAAACCGCCACCGTTACAGCTTATTTTACAGTTACACCCAATGCACATTCAATGCATTGGGTGTAACTGGCTGCGATGCTTGAGGTGGAGTCATTTGTCTTCTTACTTTCTCTCCTTTGCATACCTCCAATCAGAAGAAGTTACTCTCGATGCTGACACCAGGCCAGACGACAACATACGACGTACTTTATTGTCCCCGATTTAAATGCTGCATACATGATATGACACACAGCATATTGTCTCATCGTTACAGCTGCCTGTATAGCGGTAAAGAAAAGAAAAACAGTCACGCAAAGCAATATGTACGAGAGCACATTGCACATATTGTACAACCAGATGCACATTGGAAATATGAACTTGTGGGTGGGTTCTCATGAGAGCATCTTCATGGGACCCATAGGATCAGACTTGTTCCTCCACCACCATCTGCACAAAATCTCCCCATTTATCCTCAATAAACATCAGTGTAAAACACCGTTAAATGTACTGAGTACTTGTATTTTCCTAAGGGGAGCAATTTGTCAACGTTGCACACAAGATATTAATCTGAACAGGCATAGGCATGACGGCATAAGATTTTCTAATCACACTCGTGCTTCCACGAGGGATAAATCCTTTTGTTTCAAATGATCCCACTGCTTTTCATCTAACTGGCAACGCTCTAAGAACAACAAAATCAGCAGTGTGTTGTTCTTTCAATCATTCCTTTGGTATCGGGAGATGTAAAGAGCACTGCAGCATCTGGAGGCATCTCTCTCTGGTTTCTCCCATCGGGCTATTATGAGGACACGGGTCATATACCTCAGTTGTCATTGGCCCCAGGGGCCATAGATGTTACCGATTAACTGGTTTTACTGATAATCTACAAGCAGCCAGGTGTTTTCATCGTGGGGGTTCAGATATTTGTTGTCCTGTGGAAGCATTGGTTTGGTTTCATGCCACAGAGAGTATGCACAAGTCGGGTACCTCTTAGTCAAGTCGAGAGCAGGTTTGTCACCTGATAGTTGTTGAAAACTACATAAAGCCACCATGAGGAACATTTATTCTGTGTAGCTTTTGGCGGTCCCTGCGTGAAGCGTTATACAAACAGCCAATCGTCTCGCTGGCGGTCTCGTTTACTATCGTAGGTCACATAGGGACGTCCATGGTACATTGAGACTGAAGTTCCTCGACCTAACTTTAACATGCGTGAGGAATGACCCTGTCTTCTGACGATGTCATGAAAATGTCCTCAAACAAAAAGACACTGAACCCTCAGATTGTTCCTGTGTAAAAAATAATGACTATTGCACTACTGTCATTGTGTGCGTATGTGAATATCAACTCTCTGAAAGTGTTGATAGTCTTATTCAAGTAAAGGTTGAAGATAGTCAATAACTACAACACAATGCCTTTTTCTCTGCAACACCTGTCACAGAACATATTTGCCTTTAAATATCTCCCGAGCCAAAGTATTCCTTCCTCTGTGTTTCCCTCTGCAGGAGGAGTACAGGGCCGAGGGCATCATCTGGCACAACATCGAGTACATCGACAACAGCGGCTGCCTCAACCTCATCAGCAAGAAACCCACAGCGCTGTTCCACCTGCTGGACGAGGAGTGCAAGTACGTCACCTGCTGAATTCACAGTTGATCCTTTAGGAAGCAGCGGTTAGCCGAATAACTGTCAATGAAAATGTACATGCTTAGCTTGCCTGAACATTGTGGAGAGCAAAACATATTCATTGTAGCATGCTCTGTTGATATCGCTCTGCACAAGCGCCTTCAGCGCCAGACTGGTGAATCAAAGAGACAAACTCTTCCTCATTCGCTTGATTGGTACCAACGTTAGCGCTTACACCAGGGCTGAACCAAAGCATGAAGACATGCTCGTTCCTCCTGCAGCATCTCGCCATCACGTTCCTCTCCCGCTTTCTGAGGTGAAACACTCTCCTCCTGCAGGTCAGCACTCTGCCTCTGCATCTCCCCCCTCCATAAATCAATCCCAGACCTCTGCCCCCCCCACCCCCCCCCCCCCCCCCCTCGCATAAAAACACATCAGGCGGTGCACTCGGCCGTATTTATCTGTGTTAGCTGTCATCTTACTTGCCACTTAGCATAGCTGGTTCATCTGGATCTAATAACGCGTGGAATGGACCAAATAGTGTGTATATGTTTGTGTGTAGAAATATGTACTGTATGTGTGGAGAGGGGTGGGGCGGGGGGGGGGGGGGACCACTTTTGGAGAATTAGGGTCAAAGGGGATCTCTGAAGGAAAGAAATGAGGGCGGGACAGGGTTTCTCCTGGGGTTTCATGCTGTCACAGGAAGGAGCTTCATGCTAAATGATTACACAGTAAGAAAGAAAGACACTTAGAGATCTCATCATTCACAGTTAGTGGAGCTCGCGGGGCTTCGGGGCCTCTGCAGAAGTGGATTAGGTTTCTGCGGGACGGGGGGGCGAGTGTGGGGGTCCATTTCTACAGCATCAAGCCTTAAGCCCCCTGCGGATGTACCGCAGCCAGCAGTCAGTTTCAGAGGTGCCAGGGAGGAGAGGTTTAGATGATGTGAAACATCCCCTTCAGGTATGTGGAGGTTGGAGGTAAATGGGTAAAATGTGCATGAAGCAGATGTAAAAACACCAAAGATGAATATCTAAGCAGAGGTGCTGCAACTTTGGTTGAATTTGAGCCATGGTGTTACATTTGTGGCATGTTTTTAATCCCTGAGAGTTATTGGAAGGGAGTTACAGATGTTGTGTTCTTTCTTTAAACTTTGATAAATGCACGGTGCAATCATCCGCTGCCACGGTGGCGCCGCTTTGTTGTCAAAAGTAGATGAAAATAAGAATTGGAATAGTTGGTTGTTTATGCTGTTTAGCTTCCCCTGCTACCACAAAACAAGTGCCAAAGAGTTTCCCAAAGAAAACATTTGTTGGTGCTTTAAGTTTAAAGTTAGAAATGTATTCATTTTATCGACTTCACTTTCAAATTTCAGTGTTTTGAGCCTGCGTCTGATTAAAACCTCTGTTTCCTGTAGTTTCCCCCAGGCCTCCAATCAGACCTTGCTGGACAAGTTCAAGCGACAGCATGAAGGAAACAGCTACATCGAGTTCCCCGCTGTCATGGAGCCCGCCTTCATCATCAGACACTACGCTGGTAAAGTCAAGTACGGAGTCAAGGTGAGATGTGTGTCAGTACAATGTACACAAGTTAAGTGTGTTTGTATTGCTTGCACACCAGCAAACTGTACCACGAGCATCCTGCAGTATTGTGGGATAATCCTTTTTATTTTTGTTTTATTCACCCAAATCTAAAATGAACTCTGACTCTTTGAGTTTTTAACTGGTGCAAAGCTTCACATGGAACTCTGGCTTGCTGCGAACGGGTTTTGAGTGTTTACTTATTCAATTCACAGTTTTATGACACATGAGAACAACTGGATTTAATTTGAAAAACCAAATCAAGGCCCTCTAACATGTGACTCGCTGGTCTTTCAAGTCATGTCAGACTTTATTCAAACTGAAGATTAAGACATGCTTTAGAGACGGGGCTCCATCAGGGATTTGTGGTGACACGAGATCAATGTTGACTTCTCTTTGCCAACAGAGGCAAACCACGATCTGGATTAATGCTTATTCAGATGCTTTTTCAGCTGGTTTGAACACCGAAGACATAACGCAAAGGCCAAAACTACAGAGGCTGCAATCAGATTTGCAAACTTGTTTTGGAGGTTTTACGGCTGAGCTCCGGATGTCCTGATTGTATCAACTGTTGCCTGATTTCTATCTTCCTTTGGTCGACTTAATAAAGAACACTCTTCATTACAACTAGCTGCAAATACATGAAGATAGAATGTTTTTGTTGTGAATTCAAGCCAAGCAGTTGCTCGATAGCCTTGTACTTCTGCGGGCGTCGAACCTGCCGTGTCGGTGTGTTACGCGTCAGCATGTTAAACAAAGTCTCATCACAACAAGCTTTCGTTATCTTACGGTGAGGAAACCTATACATGCAACACGGCTCCTTCAGCAGAAGTGAAGCTGGCGCGGTGCGTGTTGTAAATCAGGATTTGATCTTTTCCTAATTCCTTAAATGTACATTAAACAGAACTCTTCTGTCCGTGTGGTTAAAGTCTAAAATCGATGCTTCTCCTCGCTTCACTTAAACCTTCACGGATCTCTGCAGCCGACCTACTTGTTGTTCTGTCGACCCATTTCTTCAGCGAAACCAAATTCTCCGTTCGCTTCCCAGCTGCGTTTTGATAAGAAGCACATGTGGTGGAATGGGGCGAGCGTGTTGTTGTTTGACTGTTTAATGTAAATCCATAACAGTTGGTTATCGTGGAGGTGGAAAGGTATCCAATGTCCACTGAGAGCCACGGAGTTGTTTGGTGTGAATTGTGCAGCGAGAGCCAGAGCCGTTGGCTCGCTAGTGAACGCACAGCTGAGTCGAATCATCCGGAGAGAGAATACGTTGAAGGGTTTATAGTTCATAGCTCTGTTATCGTAGCGCAGCTTCAGTCAAAGTGCTTAATTGCATGCAGACACACGAGGCCGAAGAAGAGAGGGCGCTTAACTTTGTGCGCTTACGCAAGAGTTTCTGCACCTCATGTTAAAATCCGGGTCAAGTAGAAGCTGGGATTCGTTTCCAGATAGATTATACATGTCAGGAAAACGTTGCTGAAAACGTCTTTCACCATTTTGTGTGTGATTTCTTTCTTTTTTTGCATCATTAAAGTTTGGCTGGGTAGTTATTAATAACACATGTTTCTGTGGTGGGACACACCCCGGTCTCCTGGGTGAAAGTCCTGTGTTTGTCTCACCCATTCGTCCACCCCGTCCTCGTCCCTACGCTGACTTTCTCGCTCTTTACACGACGTCACCTGACTTCAGGAGTACGCTCTCGTGACAGGCTGAAAGCAAGAGATGTGTAGCGATGACACACAAAATGATTTAAGGAATTGGCGAGTTATTCATTCACCATTTGGTGATACCAGGCTGGCCTACCAGCACCTCTAAAGTTCACCAATCAACCACGCGATATCTTGTTGCTCCAAACAAAAGTGAAAAAAACATCAAGTTGCCTATTTACTCACTTACTTTTCTTGTCTCCCACTTCAAATTCTTACATTTTAGTTTTTGTACAGATTCAACAAACAAGATGCAACATGTTCATGTCTGAGCTTCAGAGGTGCTGTTGTTACAGGGCCAGGCTAGCTGTCCCCCCCCCCTGCTGTCGGTCTTTATGCTAAGCTAAGCTAACCGCTAGGCTTCATATCCACCAGATGTGAGAGCGGTGTAGATGTTTGAAACATTCGCACGTAACGTCCTGTACAAGGCAACATGTTCTGCTTGAGTTTATGATTTTTTATTTCTCTATTTTGATATATTACTGAAACTGCTAAATGTGCTTTATTGATGAGAAAACATCAACAACAGGATAAAGAAGCAGACAGTTTATTGTTGTCTGTGTGTAATCATGATAACATCCGTGCCCAGAGGAATAACTAACGCTTGGCTGGATGCACATGTGCCTTTCCTTCATCCAGGACTTCAGGGAGAAGAACACTGACCACATGCGTCCCGACATCGTGGCCTTGCTCAAGAGCAGCAAGAACGCCTTCATCTGCAGCCTGATGGGAATCGACCCAGTGGCGACCTTCCGCTGGGCCGTGCTGCGAGCCTACTTCAGAGCCCTGGTGGCTTTCAGGGAGGCCGGCCGCAGACACACCCACAAAAAGACTGGTGAGGAAACGTCTTTTAAGTCCCAATATAGTGAAGAACGAGGCAGCAGCTTGAAGGTTAGAAGCCCTGAAAACCTGTTTTCTCAATCTGGATCCGACATGAACACACTTTGATCTCAAGTTAGAATAGTTTGGGTTATTTTACATGTCTTCTTTTTTACACAAGAAAAAAATAAAGACGAAATAGAGCCACCACTAAACACCAACATGTGTAGAGTCCAATATGAAGTGACATCACTTTACATTATTAAAAGTGTTGTTTATGCAATTTACAAAGCAAGAAATCCCAATATCTCTTACATGTGATTTGTTTCTCTGTTTTATTTCATTCTAAGTGAAATATCTTTTGGTTTTGGACCGTTTGTCAAACGAGATAAGAATAATTAGGATCTGCAATGGTAACAATCCAAATGATTCATCCAAAATGAAAACATACATAAGGTGCGGCCCTAATTGTGGTATTATTTTGAAGAATAAAACCTCAGTTTGAACCCAAAATACCTTCTCCTGCATTTTGTCAGAAACACAAAAGAACTCAAAAGTAGTTATTTTACCTCCCACGTTTGTAGCACACGACAACAATCGTGTGCTCGATGTAATGTTTCCACATGACTGTTTGTGTACGAATAGATGATGTTCACGTCATCGCGCAACACACACGCGTACTGAACTGTGAATCTGTACCGGGAGGAAAGCTGTTCTCCCACCGAGACGTCCAAACTCCTGTTTTAACGGAGCCAAGAAGAACAGGGTGTGTTTGAGGAGGAGGTTTAACTTCTGATGATGAAGGAGGAGGAAGAATAAAGGTGTTGATCTTCTTCTGCAGTGTTTATTTTCACCAACTGGGAGGAGCGATACAGTGCAGTGTTTGAAAATGTCCCCACTGGCTTATCTCAGAAGGGTTTGTGTCTTTGTCCTCTCTCTCGAATTCTTATCTTCCTTTTGTTTTTGCTGCTTTTCTTCTCCCGCTTGCTGATTCACCTTCTTTCCATACTTCCCTTTTCGTCTCCTCTTTATTATTACATTTTTTCGTTTCTTGTCTTTTTTATTCAACATATAATACATACATATATATATATAATTCTCTTCTTCTCTTCCTTTTGCTCTCCATCTCTCTGTTTTAGGGAACAATGCAGCAGTTCCCTGTGTTGTTGTCAAAACTGTCGACAGCTTCAGTTTCCTTCATCACCCGGTTCACCAGAGGAGCCTCGAGATCCTTCAAAGATGCAAAGACGAGAAGTACAGTAAGTAACTCGAAATACCGCAAGACTCTCCGCCGTGTTGTATCGCGTCATGAAGGTCTTCTGGTTTCCGGCTGCAGCAAACAGTGTCCGCCTCAATCCAAAAAAACAAAGAATAAAAACACTTTTCGTTGTTTTTTTGCAGAATTTTCACCTTTAAAAAAAAATCAAACTTTGAGAAATTCCCTTAAAAATAATAATGATCAATTTGCACACACAACAGACACGAAAGGCGAATAATAAGATAACAACTGTGCAGCGTTATGCTAATGGGGTTTGTGATTGTACGGATTCCTGTCGATAAAGGTTCGTTGAATTGAAGTGACCTGCAGTTCTCCTAAAAACCTAATCAGAAGCTGTTGCTCAACCCATGAAATACATTCATTCCAGGCTGTATTGAAGAAGTCGTTGGTGGTGAAATTGAGCATTATGGATCGCTGATGATTTTCAGCCTCAGTGAGCTGGTTTTATTCCAGCCGTTAATAAGATATTGGAAATGGGAAATGATCTCGGTCATTTTGAGCTCTGGTCCGATTGGCTCGCCTAACAGCGGAGACGGCACGAGTGACCAGACAGAAGAATCAGTCCCATGTGAACTGGCAGCGTTTGGATTTTCTGGTCGTCCTTTCCCCCAAATTTAGCTTCAGATGTGAACGTTTTTTATTCTACATGTGGGGCTGAGTGTGTATTGTGTGCCTGAACCGCCAAGTGTCACATGCCCTCATGTTGTAAAGCAGCACTTTGTGTTCATGCACATGACTCCAGTGGGATTTCACTGAAATTGATTCCCTTGGAAATTCCCCCAAAGAGTTTCTCCCCCCTGAAGGGAAACTCCACTGATTTTACACATCAGCATCAGTGATTAGTACCACTCATGATTTATACTACTCAGCCTGTAAACACTGTTTGATGTATTTTGCTGTATTAAAATAACCTTGTTGATGTCATCAGGGGTTAACTCTCCTTGGGTTGGGAGACTATGATTGGAAGTCCTGTGTTGTATAAGATGGCGTGGATATTTATCAGGCTTGTAGTCTGTAAGGAAAAGACATTCAAGTTGCATTGTGGGAAATGGAGGATACAGCATTTCTTGACTCATCGTAGAGACCACAAGTTCGCCACCTCTGTCGCATCAATTTAAACCATTCTTTTCTTTAAATCTGGATAATCGGTCATTTTTTTCATCTTTGGACAGAGCCAGGCTCGCTGTGTGTGTGTGTGTGTGTGTGTGTGTGTGTGTGTGTGTGTGTGTGTGTGTGTGTGTGTGTGTCATAAATCATAAATCATTGGATCGTAAAAGCAGTGGGTTTAAACTTTTACAAGAGAAAACCCCAAATGTAAACTGGAAACGCCCAGCTCATTAGCCGCTTGTTTTCATATGTAATGGCTCCATCGGTATTACTGTACATTTCCCACTGCCAGCTCCACCGAAACACACTCTCTCTCTCTCTCTCTCACTCACTCACTCACACACACACACACACACACACACACACCAAACGCTTGGGGCCGACTGGGGAAAAGTAAAGCCAGTCTAAGACGAGAGCAAGATGAAGCTTTAGTAGTGGGTGAAAGTAGCCAGATAGCGCAGATAGAGAGAGATAAGAAGAGGCTGTCGTCAGAAGGCCAAGCAGGTTCTTTCAACATACGCTGGCCTATCTTTTCCTGTGTTCTGTTTTCAGTCCATAATCGCAGGACGCAAAACTATAACTTTTTGAATACTGGGGTGCATTTGATGCATTGGCTTCACTTGCTATTTTTGCCCAGGCAATCACAATACAGTGTGTCCATGGTGGAAGCAATGTGGTGGTTGGACGATAAGCTGATGGGGGAGTCCGACATGCTGTGGTCGGAGATAAAGATGTCAATAAATGAAACATGGCTTTTCCTCACGTGTCCTCCTCTTCCCTCCCCGTCTTCTGTCCTCCTGCCATCCAGGTATCACGAGGAAGAATCCGCGGACGCCTCTGTCAGATCTTCAAGGCGCCAACACCCTGAATGAGAAGGCCAGCTGGTGAGTGCGCCCCAAATACAAGAGTCTGAGGCAAATCTGCCTCGAGGGGTTTCAAACTATATGCACAGTGTACGACACCCACCATCGTTTCACCTTCGGATGAGGAAGAATTTAACCCCAAAAACACATCTTAACTGAGTAAAAATGATGATGATGATGATAATAATAATAAGTGTTACTATCATCAGAAAAACAGCAGAAATATGAATAGCTTTTCAATCCCTGCCTCTTGCAGGGATGGCTGCAACGGTCGCAGCTCCAGGTCCGGTCGTCTGTCCTCGACAGGAAGTCCCGCCCTGGAGGAAGACGGGATCTTCCTCAACTCGACCAGCAGCAAGCTCCTGGAGAGAGCGCAGGGCATCCTCCTGTCAGTGACACACACGGAAACTCACTCCAGACTTTTGATTTGTTTTCACATTTCTTCTTCCGACCTATTTAGAAACGATTGACTCCAATCCGTTTGTCTAAGCTGATGGATTCACATGAAAATCGCTCAGCTGTGGCGGCTCTAATCAATCGTACTGATACAGTCGGTATGAGCAAGGAACTAGTTTCAACATGTGTACCTTGTTGTACTTCCAGCAGGTTTTATTTCCCTCTGTTAGCTGGTGGATGCGTTTTCAGGAGGACCTAGGGAAAAAATGCTCTCCATTTGCATTATGGGTAGTGTAGTAGCCAGGGTATTCAGAGGATGATATATATGGGTATAGCTGGTTCCACGGTATTAATTATTGTTAAATAATACAATATATAATACATTTTATGTACTAATGAACCGGTACATACTCTTAGAACAATACGATAATACTCTTTTAAACTGTATTATCGTACCTTGAATTCTTATTTGAATATTTTTGATATTAATAATAATATTGATTTATTATAATAATATTTCTCACCTGTAGGAGGAACAAGAACGTCAAAACCAAGCCGAGCCTTCCCAAGGTAAGACACAAACACGACACAGCATCGTGCGAAGCGGATATCAGAGATCCAGTGATGCATCAGGCGTCAGCGTGCAGACACAGCTCCATGTCTGCTTTTTGTGAACGCAGCACTTGTTGGACGTGAAGTCTCTGCGTTACCTGAGCAGTGTGACGCTCCACGACCGCATCACCAAGTCTCTGCTCCACCTGCACAAGAAGAAGAAGCCGCCCAGCATCAGCGCCCAGTTCCAGGTCAGTGCTTCCGTCGCCCTCTAATGGAGGATCTGTGAATCACAAAAACACCAGTTACTCAGCAGCAGCTGCACTCTGAAGTGATTTCAGGTGTAAATGAATATATATGCTTAAACATTTCAAAGTAAAAGGTGTTATCAACACCACGCCACTTATACAAATAATACATATTGAACTAAGACATGCATCAAGATATGAGATGTTTACACACATTCTTATCAGCTGTACTGAAATGGCAATAAAAAATGAATCTGGAATCATAAATGCAGTCAAACTGTTGCAGAACTAGAGCTGTATTGCTTTGTAACACAAAAGGGATGGAAGTAAAAGTCGCAATGACGCAGTGTGAAAATACTGAAAGTAAATTAGACATTTCAGAATAGTGCATATGTATGTATGTATGTATGTATGTATATATATATATATATATATATATATATATATATCATATTTTATTTATTGATAATATTTTTTAGTTGAGTAGAAGTATAAAGTTGCATAAAATGGAAATTCTCAAGTAAAGTAGAAGTACCTCAAAATTGTACTTAAGTACATCACTTGAGTGAATGTACTGAGCTGCTTTCCACCGCTGCGTTTCTGTCCTCATTTAAAGAGGACGTGATGTCCCTGATGTGTGTGTGTGTGTGTGCAGGCGTCCCTCACTAAGCTGATGGAGACTCTCGATCAGTCTGAGCCGTACTTCGTCAAATGTTTTCGCTCCAACGCAGAGAAGGTAATATCTTCTACAGAGGAGTCATTGCTTTCACCTGTTCTCTAAATGAATGACTGCTGATTTGCTTGTTTGTTTACTTTCTCTTTCTCTCTGTGTCCATCAGCTGCCGCTGCGTTTCAACGACAGCCTGGTGCTCAGACAGCTCAGATACACCGGCATGCTGGAAACCGTCCGGATCCGACAGTCAGGGTACAGCATCAAGTACACCTTCCAGGTAATCCTCTCCTGCCGCCGTCTAACAGCAGATCTATTCGTCGACGCCATCTTAGTGTCACATGTTTATGTCTCTTATCTTCTCTATTTCTCGGAGGGAAACTAAGAATTAACTGATGTTGTCAAGCTCCTTGTATCTAAAAACCCGCTTTCCACCATGCTGCAGGACTTTGTGCGTCACTTTCACGTGCTGCTGCCTCAAGGCACGAGCCCGACCAAGTCAGGCATCCGGGAGTTCTTCAGACGGATCCACCTGCCGCCTGCCGGGTATCAAGTGGGCAACACGATGGTACGGTTTCTGGAAACCAGTTCATCTTCGGTGTCCCATTTTACTCTGTTGGCCTGCAGCGGATTGTTTAAAAATGTTCCCGTGTGCTGCAGGTGTTCCTGCGGGAGGCGGAGCGCCAGCGTCTACAGACCCTCCTCCACCAGGAGGTCCTGCGGCGGATCGTCACGCTGCAGCGCCGCTTCAGGGCCGTCCTGGAGAGGAAGCACTTTGTTGACATGAGGCGAGCCGCCTTTGTCATCCAGGTGAGACGTGGTTTGTGGGGAGGAGAGGCTCAGCAAGTCCGCATCCCCGTTCCTGCTGTCTCGTTCATGCAGCTAAAAATAGTGTTTCTGATTCAGATTAGCTATAAAATGGCCGCTGTAAGTGCATCATGAATAGATTCACCATTCCAGTACAGACAAGGTTCTTCCATTTGAGGAAAAGTCCATTAAGGCTGCATACTCTCAAGCTGTTTGGGCATGAAGTGATTAATAGCGGTGCATTAACTCCAGATATACAAGAACATGGTCCTCTGAATATCGTCTCCTGATTAGATATGATTCACATGTACGGTTTCCTGTTTTGTTATTGCTCCCGCTCTCTTATATTCAGGATGTATTTGTCCTCTTGGGGGATGTTTGAAACATGTCAGGACATACTGGAGCATGACGTCTCAATAGAAAATATGTTAAAGGCGAACTCACAATCACAATCCACCTGCTGTGGTTTAACTCCTCACCATGCTGCAATAAAGTGACCTTTTTAGTGTGACTGGTTGAAAAGTAGGCATTCACTGTTGTTTGGCCTCGTATTGTTCTATATATGAGCCGTACATACAGACGTACAGACGCACTGTTATCTCTCCGAGGAGAGAAAGAGAGAGAGAGGCCGAGGGAGGCAGAGAATGAACGAAAGCAAACAGTGAAAGGATTGACGGAGGAAGAAAACACTGCAGTCGGGCCTTCACGTCTGTATGTTTTCTCTGGAGTCCTCAGAGGGGAACTCTCCAAATCTTTGACAGTGGGAAAGAAAACTCACGAGCCAATGAGAGACGGATAACATTCAGTCAAACACATATCCTCTAAACTGCTGTTTGAGCCTTAATCATTGTTGTTTCAGGACTGAAATTTCAAATACACTGTGCTTCAGATAGGAGTTTGTCAGAAATGTGTTCAGTAGCTTGCTGATAAAGTTTCTGTTTGCACGCGGTAAGAATACAATCTGACATTTAATGCATTTCTAAATAACAAGAAAATGAAGTTCTTCCTGTGTCTGATCAGGTGCTTCATCAGCCATGGAAAACAAAAATATTAAATTCCACAAACTTCCTTTACTTATTCGGGTCTTACCTGACGTAGCTTCCACTGCAGCGCAGCAGGAAATTAGATATTTTAGAGGGTCAGAAGGGAGGATTAAAACCTTTTTACTTATAAAAATATATATATTTTCTGCCCAAAATCGTCAAGGAGATCAAACCTAAAAAAGGAAATCAACAAAGAGGCATGTTTTTGGAAACATCTTTCATTGGAGAAAAGCAAGATTGATTGTAAATCCACAAATTACTCCACATTCAGATACGAAAACTCGATGTTTGTCTGCTGTACCGGCAGCCTGTATTTCCATCTACATTTAATAACAATAACATCAAAAAAAGTCAACACATTTTCGGTGTCTGTCTTCCTGCAGCGATGGTGGCGGCGCTGCCTCCTCAGACAGTCCTCCGTGGACTCGGCCGACGAGGAGGAGGAGGCGGCGGCGGTGTGTCTGCAGGCGGCCTGGAGGAGCTACAGGGAGCGCAGGAGGTTCCTGCAGCGGCGGGACTCTGCCGTCGTCATCCAGAGGAGCTGGAGGAGCCGCTGCCGACGCAGGTGTGCGGCGGCCGTAGCGGTTCAGGCGACGTGGAGAGGGTTCAGGGAGAGGAGCCGCTACTGCCGGACGTACAGGACTGTGACACAGCTGCAGGCCATGGCCAGGGGACACCTGGCTCGACTCAGGTGAGTGAAAGTTATCCGACAACAGCTTCAGTTAATACAGTCGTCTCACAACCACCGGGTCGGGACGCTCGGGTGGGTCGCTGGAGATTTCATGAGGGAATTTCTTCCATAATCTTTTCTTTAACGTTGATATCAGCAGGACATCGTTGCGCCACATGAGGGAGCCTGACTGTTCATATTGTTCTTTAGCAAACGTATATCTTTTCAAAAGGGCTGGTTTACCTGTTCAAGAGAACATCAGGTGATGTGGAGATGGAGGTAAAAAGTGTCAGGAACGTTCATTTACATCACGGTCATTATGTATGAATGCACACCTGGTAGAAAGGTGCGTGGGACGATGGAGACGGTCAGATTTGATCTGAGACGCAGCATTCCGGTCATAAACCTTCATCAGGCATCAAGATCTTTTGAAAATTTGGATCTAAAAAACAATAATACAAAATTCTAGGTGTAGTTCTCTGAGCTCGTTGCAGAAGGGACCTTGTTTTGTCTCGTCCAAAAATGCTGTAATCAGCATCTTCTTGCTGCAGGAAACATTTGGTATAAAGAGAGAGTTTAAAAGCAGCTATAATCAATGTGTTTATATTCACAATAGATTGCATGTCTACTTGTGTGTGGAAGGAGTCGCTCGTAGTGATGCACCCACAGAGACTTCATCACCTGACTCTGCAGTTCAGCTCAGTTCTGTTGAGCTCATCGGTTTTGGTAGAAACAAATACATCAGTGTTGTGTTCAGTTGTTTCCCCCAAGTGGCCAAAAAAATCAGTTATTGCAGGTAAATGTTAAAATCTGTAGAAACCAAAAATGGTGTGTAAATGTTTTCAGCAAAATTATGGTTGGTGTGTTTATAATATTCTGTTCAGTTGTTAATTACCTTTTCTTATTATTCACTGATAATGTCTTTTAGATTCAGGGAGGTGAAGGAGCAGCGTGAAAGACAACAGAGTCCACCAGCAGAGACAGATGCAGGAACCATGGAGGACCTCGCCTCCTCAGGACAGGAAGCTTATGTCCAGGATGTCTCTGTCGAACTGTCCGAAGACTCCAAGTCTGCTCCGTTAGATCCGGGAGAGACAGAAAAAGAAGAGGACTCGGAGCGAAGCAGGAGCACAGACGAGCCGAGCCACAAGAACCGGTCCAAACGAGAGAGCAGGCGGATGAGAGAGCTGGAGCAGGCCCAGTTTAGCTTGGAGCTCCTCAAGGTCCGAACCACCAGCGTCCAAGAAGACTCGGTCCCAGACGGCGGCACCTGTCAGCCGGAAGACCCTCACAGACATTCACCTCGGGGATCTCCGGCGAGTCACGGTAGTTGTGAACTGCTCGGTGTGGAAGACATGGACACCGAAGGTTCCAAGCCGACTGCCCCTCAAGAACAACCCCGAATGCTGGACGTCCAACTGAGAGATTCAAACTTCAATGAGAAGCCTGCAATGGAGCCGCCCAACAAGGCGGAGGGTCCGAGGGCAACGTTTTATATCGCCTCGGACCAAAGTCCAGTTCACGAACCAACGCTGAAGTCCCACAGAGACAGACGAGAGTCCACGTCTCGTAGGCCAGTAGTGGTGTTCATCAGCATGCAGAAGGAGAGCCCTGTGGAGGAGAGGGAGCTGCTGGCGGCCCAAACCCTGGAAGGAGCTCCTGAAGCGGGAGCAGCATTACCCGCTTCCCAGATGACCCACGTTGCGGGCTCGGAGGTAGCATCAGAGGTGGAACAGCCTCACGGTGTTGCCATCAAGTCGGAGAGCGACGCATCCGGGGTGGATCCGTCCTTAACCGCCCAAGTATCAAGTCCAGAATCGGGGCTTTGCTCCTCAGAGGTGGACATCCAGATCGTCCTGGAGCCGAAGTCCGACCTTCCCGCTGTCCGCCCCAGTCAGCAGGAGAAGAAGGCGGTCCGGCCCCAAAAGGAGGCTCCCAGTCCGGTCCTGGACACAAAACCACCGAAGGCTCAGAAGAAGAGCTCGGGCCAGACTGTGATTGTGAACATGGTGGAGAAACCCCCCAACACTGTGTTCTCCCCACCCAGACGCAAGCTGCCCTTCTCCAAGTAAGTGGACCCGTTCTATGACTGAAGGTCAGGGTTCAGGGACTCAAAGAGTCAAATCTGCTTTTAGAACATCTCAAAATACACCAAACCCATGCAAAGAACCTTTATCAGTAAATATCTGCTCAGAAAATCCAGGAAAAGAGCATTATATGTATGTGAATGTGATATATTGTAAAGATTATAAACCCGTAACCTGATTATAGCAGCTTTGCTTTAGGCTGGTGACCGTTCATTTTCAAAAAGTGTAATGTTTTAAGATGTTTTTATTCATGCAAACTTCCCCTCCTACATTCCTGTAAAAAAGACGAGTTAAAAAGATTTTGGCTTTTTCTAAAACGTTGAATGTCTGTTTTTTGTGTTGCAGGTCAGATAAGGATTTGGTGAACCAGGAAAGATCTCTGGCCATGTTCAGAGACGACTCTAAACCTGTCGGATCCAGAAGCAGAGAGGTAGGACAGCCCCCCCCCCCCATTTTTTTAACATATAAAATTATTATTTTTTTCATTTTATACATCATAAATAATTCACATCTGTATACACAGATTTATTTGTCGGGAATCTGTAGCTACTTTTTGTAATTTCTGCTAAGAATTTACATGAAAGATGTGTTAGCGGTCTTGTACACGCCTGATGTTCCTGTGGTTACCTGGAAGCAGGTGGGCCGCCCCGGCCCCAAAAAGAAAGCGCGAATGTCCCGGACGCGCTCCGACTTCCTCACCCGCTGTAACTCCGAGGGGGCGACCCAGTCGGACGACGAAGACGAATACTACATCCCCGCCCACTCCCACACGCTGCCCCCCTCCCCGTCTCCCCCAAACGCCCACCCCGAGGCCGACTGTCACAGCGACTCCGAGATGGTAAAGCACCGGACCTCCGGAGGTCCCTTGACCTCCACGCGACCGACTGTCTCCTGTCCACTCGGGGCGCCCTCCTCCGCCGCCGCCGCCGCCGCCGCCGCCGCCTTCCTCCCAGGTGGAGCTGGCCGAGCGGCAAGGGGAGGAGCCTCTAACACTGCTAACCCTCACTTCCGTCGCTCTGTTCACTGCTGTCTGACTCCCGAGCTGCAGTCCGTCGTTTCTCCACCTCACTCAAACACCGTGGCCCGTCTGTAGCCGGTGGCCCGTCTGTAGCCGGTGGCCCGTCTGTAGCCGGTGGCCCGTCTGTAGTCAGTGGCCTGTCTGTGGCCTGTCTGTAGTCAGTGGCCCGTCTGTAGTCAGTGGCCGTCTGTAGTCAGTGACCCGTCTGTAGTCAGTGGCCCGTCTGTAGTCAGTGGCCGTCTGTAGTCGGTGGCCCGTCTGTAGTCGGTGGCCCGTCTGTAGTCGGTGGCCCGTCTGTAGTCGGTGGCCCGTCTGTAGTCGGTGGCCCGTCTGTAGTCGGTGGCCGTCTGTAGTCGGCGACCCGTCTGTAGTCAGTGGCCCGTCTGTAGTCAGTGGCCGTCTGTAGTCGGTGGCCCGTCTGTAGTCGGTGGCCCGTCTGTAGTCGGTGGCCCGTCTGTAGTCGGTGGCCCGTCTGTAGCCGGTGGCCCGTCTGTAGTCGGTGGCCGTCTGTAGTCGGTGGCCCGTCTGTAGCCGGTGGCCCGTCTGTAGCCGGTGGCCCGTCTGTAGCCGGTGGCCCGTCTGTGGCCGGTGGCCCGTCTGTGGCCGGTGGCCCGTCTGTAGCCGGTGGCCCGTCTGTAGCCGGTGGCCCGTCTGTAGTCGGTGGCCCGTCTGTAGCCGGTGGCCCGTCTGTAGCCGGTGGCCGTCTGTAGTCGGTGGCCCGTCTGTAGCCGGTGGCCCGTCTGTAGCCGGTGGCCCGTCTGTGGCCGGTGGCCCGTCTGTAGCCGGTGGCCGTCTGTAGCCGGTGGCCCGTCTGTGGTCAGTGTTCTTGCACGTCGCTCTGGCTGAGAAGCTGAGACATCTAAGTTGTCACCTGAAGCCTTTTCATCTCACACAAGAGTAGATTTCTCTCTCAGGGGACACGTCAACATCTTGGAGTTTGATCTCACATGTTTCCTTCAGTACACAACATGCCATGTTGTAAGAAGGTCTGGAACTAACTGATGTATGGCCGTTTTGTCCTGATGGACAAATAGTAGGTTAAAAGTCAAAATGCCACCCGTGTCAAAGTATCTCTGTATCTTCTACTTCTTCTTCAACAACAATAAACAGAGGTTTTCACAGTAAGGACACACAGAAGCTCTTCCTCCACTCATGTGAAAGCACGGCGTCACGCCTCGTGTTGCTCTGCACGCCGTCTGCTGCATGCTGGAGTCCTTCAAACCTCGAGCAGAGTGACTTCTCACTAACAGCGTCGTTTTCTACGCATGAGCTCCGTTTCCCTCTCAACACCTCGACGTCAGCGTTCTCCTCTGTGATGCTGCTGATTTCACTCACTGCATTCTGTGCATACTATACTCTATGTAGTTCAACAAAGTATATTGATGTATTACTACGGCACAAATATAGAGGAACCAACCTGTCTCCAGAAAGCAACCTGGACCAGTCTTCATAACTTAGCTGAAATATATGTTTCTGTTTTCTCACCCAGTTGTCGTTCTCTGCTCTCCAGCCGTCTCACGAAGACCAGAAGAAGATCCACAAGACCATGTCGTCCGGGGACCTGGGCAAGGTGGAGGTCCTCAGGAAGACCTCCGGTCAGGATGGAAGGTGAGAGCACCAGAGAGTCTCTAATCGCATAGAAAAGCCTCCCCACAGCATCACATTTCACATTTGTGGCGGCTGTGGCTCAGAGATAGAGCGGGTCGTCCTCTAATTCAGGAGATCGGCTTTCGATCCCCCGGCTCCTCCGAAGTATCCCCGAGCAAGATACTGAACCGCAAATTGCTCCCGAAGGCTGTGCCGGCGGTTTAGAATCAGTTTTTACGGTTCTGTAGCAAAAGAAAACACTTTCAAGAGGTTAATGTTTGTTTGTCTGGAGAAACAGTGTTTTACGTTCTATCTAAAAGACTTTTATAAAAACACTGACTGACGTTGTACCGGTAGCTTTATTTAAAAACTGCAATGTGACATACAGATGCATTTCTTGGGTGTGTGTGTGTATTGTTAAATCAATTGAGTGAAATTCATTGCGTTGTGTGATTCAGCAGGATGAGAGGAAGGATAAGATTCTGGAGTAAGACGAAGCACGGAGAGAAGAAGCTGTCGAGAGAGAAGCAGGCCAGCGGGAGCGACGCCCCAGAGACGCATGGTAAAAAATGAATCCAATCTGCAGACAAATTCTAGTTTTATTTGAAGGTCATTACAGTACACTACAAAATATTATTTAAAAATGTAAAATAGGTTTTATGAAGATTTCCTGGTAACCGAAGCATCTTGGTAAACAAGTCATTTTTTAGTAATCCACCTTCTCTCGACCTGCCTCCACCTCCCTTCGTCTCCATCCTCCCAGAAGGCCCTCCTTCTCCTCCTCACAGTCCAGATCTGGAGGCAGCTCCGTCTCGGGGGGTCCGGGACAGTAAGGAGAACAAGGAGCCGTCTCCTAAGACGAGGAGGCGTCGCAGTGTGAAGATCGGCAACATCGCTCTGGAACCGGCCCAGTGGCAAAACGACGCCCTGCACATCCTCAGCTCGGCCCACGACTACCGCACCATGAACGACTTCCTCATGAAGAAGGTGAGGGGATACTTCGGGACATCGTTTTGGTTTAATGCGTCTACGTTTAAAATAAATATCTGTCTGTGAAGTTTGTGCTAAAATTGCCAAAGAAGATGCATTTACACCCTATTTTGAAGTGGAATAATTGTGCCACAGTGGAGTTTCACAGCATAGTGTCCACTTTTTAAAGAAAACTTTTTAGAAAATGATCCCCGTAAATGGTTGCTGACTTTTTTTCAGCTTGTTTTATTCCCGTTTCATGAGTTGAGCTGTTAACTTAAAAAGCGTCTGTCCCTCCAGATCGCAGACCTGGAGTCTGAGGACGGTAAGAAGGACACCATGGTGGACGTCGTCTTCAAGAAAGCGCTGAGGGAGTTCAGGATCAACATCTTCAACTCTTACTCCACCGCCCTGGCGGTGAGTCCTCGCTGCTCTTCTGCTTGTTCTCTACTGTGTGAAGAATTCCAGACACGTTTGGGTATCTCAAGCACCTACAACCCCACAGACTGTAAAATAAGAGAACTCAGTCTGTTTTTTTGTGGGCTCCTTAGATCAGAAAGCGTGTTTCAATAAGGCATTTTTTGGGAGGGGGACTTAAAAGGACAGAGGGTGAATACAGGTTTATTGTGACGGACAGTGTGCGATGAAATAAAGTGTTTTTTGAGCATTATAGAAAGTCAAAACACCGTAAGTATGAACCGGAAAGAGAAGCATGATGTGATTGGCTGGGATGTACTGCAGAAGAGGCAACGCGGCCATCTTGCATCTAAGTGGATTAAAACTGTAAAAAACAAAATATTCTATTTTCCAATCGGAGAACCCTGAGTAGTAAATGTTTACTTGGAACACAAAGTCACTGATGATTCTGAACATTTCCTTTTCCCACACCACCAGATGGATGACGGGAAGAGCATCCGTTACAAGGATCTCTACGCGCTGTTCGAGCACATCCTGGAGAAGACCATGCGCCTGGAGCAGAGGGACTGGTGCGAGTCGCCGGTGAAGGTGTGGGTCAACACCTTCAAGGTCTTCCTGGACGAGTTCATGACGGAGTACAAGCCCATGGAGGGAACGATCAGCAGGGTAAGAGAGTTAAAGTTGTTTAACTTACTGAACTGCCCTTTGCAATAAAAAACAATGACTATAGTTATCAATTCTTTACATGTTCAGCCCTCACAAGGAAAATTAAAAAAGGCTGTTAAGTGTGAAATGCTATGATTCTTTCAACACATTCGTCTCTTTAAAGGCTCCGAAACGAGAACGCAAGAAGTCGAGGAAGAAGGAAACTGACATTGTGAGTTTTTAATGGTGCACTGACACCGTAAGTGTTTGGATTAAAAAAGCAATTGATTGATTGAGCTGAGCTGACCGGTGTCTCTGCTGCCCACCTGCAGGTGGAAGAACACAACGGCCACATCTTCAAGTCCACACAGTACAGTATCCCCACCTACTGCGAGTACTGCTCCTCCCTCATCTGGATGATGGACCGAGCCTGCGTCTGCAAACGTGAGGACTGGACACGCAAACACACAAACACACTTAAATATATAAATGGACACTTAAATCTTTGTCCATGTGAAATTGTAAAAACACAATCGAGGTGCTCTCAGTGTTGGATAATGTATCCGCGACCTGCATCCCCCTCTGTTGCTCAATATAATGGAAGAATAATTTTAATTTATGATACTATGTTGATCCCTTTAAGGGGGAAATTTGTCTCTGCATTTGACCCATCCCTGTATATGGGGAGCAGTGGGGCCCGGGGGTTCAGTGTCTTGCTCAGGTACACTTCGACACGTGACACGTCCCAGTCGAGGATCGAACCGTTGACCTTGAGGTTGCCAGACAACCCTCTTAACCCAGTGAGCCACGGTCGCCCCTAAAATAATTGTACATTTATGTGTAAACATGTAAAAACGTCCTGTAAACAAGGTTAGAACCTGCGCTATTTTGACCACGTCTGCTAAAAGTCACCTCAAAAGGAGATAAAATTCAGTTTACCCTGAAAACATACAGGTAGTTCCTGAAAATCTTCACCCTGGCAGGAGTTTTCAGTGACCTAAAATGCTGTGTGGGTTGTGGACGAAAGGCCAAACCGATAGTAAAAGCTACATTTTTAAAATGTAACTCACTGCGCCCTGCGTGTTCATTGAACTTCCTTCTGTGGTGACACTAAAAGCTGACGAATAAATAATGGTTCATGAATCTTTGATATCAACCGACTTCATAAATATTGACAAAGAAGGAGGAACAGGACAGAAAAGTGCAGTACTTGTACATTCGTATGACGCGTGGGGAGTGACGGTGACGGTGAAAGTCATGGAATATCTGTCACACGTTGTAGGAGTTACACACTAGAAAGCATTAGATGAGTGTGAAGCTACAACATTAACAGACCTGGAAGGAGATTTATGTCACGGAGTACACACCAAATTTACGGTTCATAAGTATTTGCCTTATTTTTACTTTTTACAAAACATTTATTTGCCTTTTGTTTTGCATCTTTGTATTCACCATAAAGGCAGGCTGTGAATATCTGCAAGTCTGCCCAATGCCACACACACACACACACACACACACACACACACACACACACACACTCACTCACTCTCACACACAGAGATAAATACACCACCAGCAGTTCCTAATGTTCTCCTAACTCACTTACTCTCAGGGTCTGACGCCATGTGTGCGGTTTTTATTTCCACCCACACAGCACATTACACCCCCTCCTACTCTTTTCGCCCACACACACACACACACGCACACACACTACACTTTCACACACTTGCCCTGCCTCCCTGAGTGTCGGAAAATATTCGATTAAACCTCATAAATTCATCTGCTATCTAGTTTCAAGCTCCATCTGCACTTTCAGTGAGCAGCAGACATCACATCCACACTCTCTAACGCCTCGACGTTCACCGTCTTAAGACTGACCGACTGACTGCAGCTGTTGTTGCAGTTGCGCGGAGGTTTTAGAAGTCTGATCGTGTCGGTCTGTTTTCTGCAGTGTGTCGCTACGCCTGCCACAGGAAGTGCTGCTCCAAGATGACCACCAAGTGCAGTAAAAAGGTAGGAGGACATTTTATTTATTTATCTGAAAGTGTCTGATTTCAGGATGCTGAAATATCACAGCGGTGTTAAAATGCACAAAGATAACACTGGATACGGATATCATAGCACATCAGTTTAATCACTAATGGCAACAATTATTCATTGATTTACTGTGTGACTTCATGTCATCTAACAATGTAATAAAATATAGTATGCCGGCCACGTTTTTGGCAAAATTTTCCGAGTGCTTCTATTGTGAGTATTGTACGTAAAAATTCTGTGAGCTCGCTGAGCAAGAATCGTGGTGAAAAATGACCATAATAACTGCTTTTTTTAACAAAAGCTTTGTCAACCAATGAAACACTTTCTTCTTTTTCTTGGTTTGATATTCTGCCTTTATGTCTTTGAGGTAAAAGCATTCATTTGAACCGTTTACTCTAAAGAGTTACAGTTGCAAACTCTGCCGTGGACTCTTTCTGAAAGCAACACTGTCTCTTTTTAAAATACGAAGTAAAACAATCTTCCTTTAATTAAAATTAAGTTCAATTTATGACTAATAAAACGTACTCGTGCTCCGCTACTGGCTGACTTGATCTAGTAGTCCGCCGAAAGTCCAATTGTCAGCCTGAGTCACACACAGCAGGCTCACTTTAATGTGACGTGTTTCTGTGTCTGCGTTTGTATTTTTGTACACAAGTACGATCCGGAGCTGTCGTCGCGGCAGTACGGTGTGGAGTTGTCCCGTCTGACCAGCGAGGAGCGAACGGTTCCTCAGCTGGTGGAGAAGCTCATCAACTACATCGAGATGCACGGCCTCTACACGGAGGGCATCTACAGGAAGTCGGGCTCCACCAATAAGATCAAAGAGCTCCGTTTGGGGCTGGACACAGGTGAGGCTGACACGAAAATATATGGAAAAATCTGAATATTTCATATCTGTGTTTTCATGTTGTGAAATGTGTGCTTCTGTTGTGAAAACTATGTTAGCTCAAGTGACAATATGATGCAAATATAATGTAAGAGCTGATTTTGAAATTAAATTCATTGCATACTCTAAAACTCTACCTGTATGTACTGTAGTAGCCTACTTCTTTCAGTTATTTTCTTCTACTGTTACTACTGGTACGACGACAAGTCTGCTACGACTTCTTTGTCTCCTTTTTCTTCTTTTTCTTCTACTACTACTACTACAACTACCACACTATGACTCGACTACTAGTAGTATTAGTAGTAGAGTCATCATAGTAGTAAGATGAGTCGTACTACTACTCCTTCTACTCTGACGCTACTCCAACTACTACTTTTTCTTCTTCTTTATCTTCTTCCACTACGAGTAATATTACTATAAATACTGCCACTATGGCTTTAGTAGTAGTAGTAGTAGTAATAGTAGTAGTAGCAATATTAGGACAGTTTTCATCGTAGTAAAATTAGTTGTACTACAACTCTCCTACTACCATGACTCTACTACTACTACTACTTATTTTTCTTCTACTATTACTAATACTACTACTACTATGATGGCAACTCTACTACTACTTCTTCTTTTTTATCTTCTTCTTCTACTACTTGTACTCCTACTACTACTATGACTCTACTCTGCTACTACTACTACATCTTCCTCTTCGTCGTCTTCTTCTACGACTCACCTACTGCTACTACGTCTAAGACTACTACTTCTACTACGGTTCAACTACCCCTTCTGCTACTTCTCCTTCTACTATTACTACTACTGTTACTACTAGGTCTTCTCCTACTACGTCTAAATAAACGTTATAGAGTCACAACAGGAGAAAGATGAAAGTTAACTTGTCTGTTCCAGATGTGAGCAAAGTGAACCTGGATGACTACAACATCCACGTCATTGCCAGCGTTCTCAAACAGTGGCTCCGTGACCTGCCCAGCCCTCTCATGACATTTGAGCTGTACGAGGAGTTCCTCAGGGCCATGGGTAAGCTCATAATCTGCCCCGCCAGTGACTCCGTGTCCTCCAGCCGGGAGTCAGTTTCTGAAGGTGGAGTGTAACTTGGTCTGAGGGTGTGTGTGTGTGTGTGTGTGTGTGTTTGTTTTCTCTTCAGGTCAGCCAGACAGGCGGGAGGTGATCCGAGGGGTGTACTCGGTGATCGACCAGCTCAGCAGGACACACCTCAGCACGCTGGAGCGCCTCATCTTCCATCTGGTCAGGTGAGTGATGAGATAAGAAGCGACATCAGTAGTTCAGCCTCAGGCAGGACAGTCTGCGTTTAAATAACCGAGGTTTTGAAATAAGATCTGATCATTTCTTTGCCTTCAGATTCTCTTTGTTTTTCTCACTGCTTATGACACACACTGCATTAGCTGTCTCGGTCACATGCCGTCCTGTCTGTTGTGTTTGCTGGGAAATGGTTGTCACGCTCTGTACCATCAGGATTAACCGGATTATACTGTGGTGTGTTTCAGGATCGCCCTGCAGGAGGACACGAACAGGATGTCAGCCAACGCCCTCGCCATCGTGTTCGCTCCCTGCATCCTTCGCTGCCCCGACACCATCGACCCGCTGCAGAGCGTCCAAGACATCAGCAAGACCACAGCGTATGTCCTCAACTGTCCTCTGTAGTCTCCTAAATTCACCAAATTGGGCTTGCAAACAAAATAACTACCTGCAACAGAGACGATCGAAATGGATCGAAATAGTTAATACAATTTTTCCTTTCTATTTTATGGAAAGGTGCAAATATGTTGTTTTCCCCTACATTATTGGGCTCACACTCAAAGTGAGACGGACATTGTTAAATCCAAAGTTAACCGTCCAGGTAGTGATGAAACTAATGTTTTGATGTTACCACAAAGCTTGTATGGAGTGCTGTTGAGAACAGGCAAAGACACCTAAATTACGACTGTATTTTAATTCCATGGCGGAGGAAAGTTCAATCAATATTTTGTGAACATGAGCGACTCAGGCCCAATGCCAACATAAACACTCACAGACTCGTGAACCTTCAGGGGCGTTCCTGCAAAGTCAGAGAGAGATCGATGAAGTTTCAACACATATCTCTGTGTACCTGCATAAATAAAACAAAGTCATACATTTACAAAGGATTGGTAGGTATGTTTATTATGCGATTCACTGCTTTAAAACTAGTTTTTGTAAATTGTGTTACAGCGTGACACAAGTGACTTCCTGTTTACTTAGTTGATGCTTTTGATTGGACGGCGCTACAGATGTTAGCTTACTTACGTATGAAGGAAGTCTCTACTATAAGGATGGTTTGATAGTGCAACCTGATTTAGTGAATCAGTTTGAAACCAGCTGGTAGTAGTATTTCCGAATATCTAGTACAACCCAATCCTCTGTTCCGCTTGTGTTCTATTTCTGTTCTACTCTAAATGGATCTCTTCCCCTGTAGGTGTGTGGAGCTGATCATCAACGAGCAGATGAGCAAGTACAAAGCTCGTCTGAAGGACATCAACAGTCTGGAGTTTGCAGAGAGCAAAGCCAAGAGCAGGCTGACCCACATCAGGAAGTCCATGGTAAGATCAGATGATCAGCCCTCTATAGGCTTCTACACCAAGTCACATGTGATTAATCCTTATTGCCCAGCATGGACGTGGATGTGTTTCCTCTCACTCATCATTTAAATGGTGACACACAGTTTTCAGCTGGCATGGTCTTTCACGCGGCCATGAGTTCATTCATACGTCTTTCATCAACTGCTTTTGCTGGGTTTTTCTTCAACACAAGCAGAAAGCTGACCAAATAAAAACACACTCAATGTGGATAAACCATGAAAATATAACACTTTGCAAACAAAAGATAAAGTTGTTGTAACATGTTAAAATCTCTCCATTATTAAGGCATGTTCCTTCTTACTTCACAGTCACATCAGAATTTATAAAGGAGCTTGCAAAATTATTTTTCTTTTATTAATAAAAATAAAACATGTACAAAATAAAAAGGACAGAGTGTTAAGAGTGAAAAGATTAGAAAAACATTAGCCCCACTTGCTAATTGTTAGCATAATGTTGCTCATATTGGTCATTTAAATTAATACATCTGAATCAGTATGGAAAATAAGACAACTGATCTGAATCTGAACTGAACTGAACTAGAATTATGAAAAAGAAAAGAAAAACCTTCCATGGTAGCTGTGAGGAGAAATAGCAGAAGCAGTGACTCCCATTCATTGTGAGACATGATGCAACTTCCTATTAGTACACTGTAACAAAGAATGAAGTCACTGTTCTCCCTAGATGGCATCAAGCTGAGTAATATCTATTTCTGGCAAACATTAATCGGAAAGATGCTGCCAACCAAAAAAGTACAAAAGTATTATCAACAACATGTACTAAAAGAACCAAAAGTATAGGTATTTGTTTGTCGGCATGGGACATTATATCATACTATTACTGGCCAATTAATATTGATGCATTAACATTACTTTAATGTTTTAGCTTGTTTATATGGAGCTCATTTTAAAATAGATGGTAGTTAAATCTATAACACAGCATCATATTTTATATTGATCACATGTTTTGTTTGTAAAATCGCAATAGAAAAGTAACTATAGCTGTCAAATAAATATAGTGTATATATATTATTTATGTCTCAAATGTAGAGTAGAAAATACTCAATTTGAATTTCAAGGTACTTTACTTGCGTACAGTACCTGAAACTGAAACCAAGTGCTCTTTTGACTTGGAAACCACCAAACCTACGCTTACTTGATTCACCGTTCCCTGACCCTAATCTGTCCTTCCTTCCTCCCTTCCTTCCCCCACCCTCCCTTCCTCCCTTCCTTCCTCCCCCACCCTTCCTTCCAGAAACCTGTACTAATTGCTGTTAGGTTTATGAGCATAATCCGCACTTCCACCTCGGTATGTATGCTCCTCCTCACACCACCGCCAACAGTCCTGTCCTGTCCGTCAAGTCCATCCGATCCGTCCACTCATACTGTGTGTTACCTCCAGTCACAGTCCTCGTCACGTCTGTCTGTCGCTCTTTTAGCTGTCTCACCGTCTGTTTGAGTATGTCTCACTGATGTGTTACAATACGTAGTACTTCAAAGAGGCTTGAGTGATAACTCGTAAGATAACTTTACTTAATAATGCTAATTGTTCTACCTGGGTTCGAAGTTGACATGTTCAGTATATTTACTATAAAACAGCGTGCTATTGATTTATATCGAGGTAAAGTAATGTGGCTGCCAGCAGCTATGAAATAGACATGACACTGTTCATGTTTCTGATTGGACTAGTCTGACTTCAATATAATTTCTTGGAGACTTGATAAATAAACAAAGCACTGAGACTTGACTTGTTGATTTGTTCTAATGACTTCACATTTGGAGTTTTAATATTGTCCACAATTGGCTTTGATTCTTTTTGACCTCTTGTACTCCTTGCGGACGACGTGACTGCCTTTCAGAGGCTGTAGCAGGCTGAGATTTAGAGCCAGAGTGAAGGTACTGGTATCATATGAAACTAGCAATATGAATATATTGCATTAAATTGTTTCCAAATATACTGAGACTTCAGAACTTCAGTTGGACTCCATCATGTCCCAAGATTTAAAGTGATCTTTGCCCCGAGGGTCGAAGGACAGAGGGTGTCGAATGCTGTAAAACCCCTCGAGGCAGATATTTGATTGGTGATATTGGGCTGCTGTATAAATAAAATGGACTTGACTAAAGTTGCTTGTAAACAACTGATGTGTGACCAGATGGGATTGTAACAGCAGCTAACACATGCTAATAATAATTATCTAAGCATTGTGTGAATTAAGTTGATTTGCGCTCTAAAACCAAAGCAGTCAACTTTCCCCATAGCTAATGTAGTTAGCGTACTGCTAACATTGTTGAATTGACTTCACGCTTATAATGTAACTAGCTCTTTGTTTGTGTAGAGTTAGAGTTTCCATCATGGTGTTGTTTCTTTGTCTGCCAAGTCTGTGCGGAAACCAAACCAAGCTAACTACCTTGCTAGCTTGTTGCTAGCAGGATATATGCTGGCAGTGCTATCAAGCTAACCTTACTGTTGCTGTGGGAGAAATGAAGGTTATTAGTTCTTGTGTCGTGAATAAAATGGGTTAAATGAGGCAAATGTTGTATCTTTGTACAGTTTTAAGTCCAGCTTCAGTGTACAGTGCTGCTGTAATGTTTACTGTAGTTGTGTCTTGTGTTTGTGGTCTGAGAGAGCAGCACTGACTGCTGTTTGCTTCCTGTCTCTGCTCTACAACTTATTATCATGCAGCCTAACACAGCTAAACTTAAGGTTGTGTGTGTGTGTGTGTGTGTGTGTGTGTGTGTGTGTGTGTGTGTGTGTGTGTGTGTGTGTGTGTGTGTGTGTGTGTGTGTGTGTGTGTGTGTGTGTGTGTGTGTGTGTGTGGCATAAGGTGTGTGTGTGTGTGTGTGTGCGGTGATATTCAGCTGGCCTCATAGTTTCTTAGCCGTGATGTTGTGCTATATCCTTGTCAATACATCCTCTGTTACGAATGTGGTCAACACATCCAGCCGTGTCCATAGCGAGTCTGCTGTCTGTGCTCCATCGCTGTCACCGTCAACAACAACAAAATATTATCATTATTATTCGTCAGCCTCCACTAAGACACTCTCTTACTCTGTGAATTTTCTTTTTCGTGTGGACTTGCAGAGCAAGGGCCGTGTTCGGCAAAGCAGCACCCACACGCCATCGCCTCCTCTCAGCCCCAAAGTGGACCCTTTGCTGGTGATGGATGGAGAGAGTGCAGAAGGCGGAGGAGAAGGAGGAGGAGGAGGAGGAGGAGAGGATGCAGCAGCAGAGCCCGGGCTGAACGAGCAGCAGCAGCAGGCGATGCAGCAGGAAGAGCGAATCCTCACCGAGCAGGTCGAGAGTTTGCAGAAAGAAAAGTACGGCGTCTCTGTGATCGAACTGTTCAGACGACATTAGAATGGTTTTGTTTAATGTCTCCCATTAAGTTTGAACACAAGCCACCAAAGCACATGGAATTAGTTAGTCATTATAGCGGATGTATCTCTCGATAATGGCCTCCCATGAAATGAAGTTTCCAGTTTGAGCTGGTAGCTGTGTTACTGAATGTCATTACTCAGCAATCTGTTACATTGAACCCTTCAGTGACACACAGAGTATTACATGTCTTATCAGGACAACACTTAGCTTATCTTGAGTAGGAATATCTTGCAGGACAATTAGGAACTCAAGGTCAGTCCATCGTACTAAATCTAAATTACACGCTATAGGAAACGCCCAAAACTGAAAATGTAATCACAATAATTTAGATGTGTGTGTGTGTGTGTGTGTGTGTGTGTGTGTGTGTGTGTGTGTGTGTGTGTGTGTGTGTGTGTGTGTGTGTGTGTGTGTGTGTGTGTGTGTGTGTGTGTGTGTGTGTGTGTGTGTGTGTGTGTGTGTGATGGCAGGGAGGAGCTGACGTATGAGATGTTGATCTTGGAGCCACGGACGTCCGACGATGACGCACCGGAATCTGAAGCATCCATCGGCATGGCGGACAGCTCTGAGAACATCACGATGGAGGCGGAGGGAGCCACATCAGACCCCACTGGTGTGTGTGTGTGTGTGTGTGTGTGAGAAACAGTCTGGTTAGAGTGGTCAGGGGAAGCCCTACTTCAGCTGAAGCTGTTTGGTAACTACCAAAAAACTCCAGGAGAAGAACAACTTGTTCAGTTTAGCAGTTTATTTAGATCTACAACCAAGTTAGCTGTCAACTGTCCATCACACAGGGATGAATATTATTGATGAGTATGAGCAAGACAAAAGTTGTGTTTGTGTCTTTCTGTTTTTGAGGAGCCTATTTCATGCCAGAGTTAGAGAACAAGTAGAAAGATAACAGGAAATGAAGAGAGAGAGATGGGGAACAACATGCAACGAACGTCCCTGGACGTGTGGTTCATGGTCAGCGCATTAACCCCAAGACCACAACCATGAGTTCATAAGACCGACTGGTTGCTCTGTCATCTTTTTATCAGCAAACTGCTCATTGTTGTGATCTTTCTGCATTTCTCAGAGATCTCCTGATGTGTGGCCGACATGACAAAATACACCGTGAGGCGATATAAATTTGTCTGCTGCTGCTTCAACTATCAGCACCTTTTAAAGGTCCAGTGTGTAGGATTTAGTGGCAAGCGGTGTGGTTACCAGTGTCTGTTCTGGGCTTCTGTGAAGAAGAAGACCTATGTAGATATAAATGGCTCATTCTAAGATACGAAAACACACTTTTTTCTTAGTTTTAGGTGATTACAAACGAATGAAAACATAGTTCTGAATCTTATATTTTATTTCTGCTCATAGATCCCCCGATATCCTACACACTGGACGACACACTGGACTTTTAAATCACTGGGGTCACTTTCTTCCTGTTGCTTTAATATGTCAGGGAGGCAGATGTGTAATGTCAGTGTCACTTTACTGTTTTTAGTACAGGGTTAGCAGGTTTAAGTCTCTCTCTCTCTCTCTCTCTCTCTCTCTCTCTCTCTCTCTCTCTCTCTCTCTCTCTCTCTCTCTCTCTGCAGAGCGCGGCGCTTATCACTCCAGAAAGTCTGAGGCAAAGGGCAGACGAGCTTTGCGCCGTCAGCCCGACTCCCAGGACTCTGCGGACTCCACCTCCACCGTTTCCTCCTCCTACCACCCCTCCTCTCACTCCTCCAACGCCTCCGGCTCTCCCTCCCCTCACTACCGGTTCCGCTCCTCCTCCTCCGGGCCCCTGCTCACCTCCTACGGTCCGGGGGCCCCGTTGGCCGAGGCCGAGGGGAGCCACGGAGCAGCCGGGAAGACCCGCCACCGACTCAGGCTGAGCCGCAGCTCACCGCGCGAGCCCTCGGGAGGCCACCGGAGGGAGTCGGACTTCAGCTCGGGGCCTCAGCAGCTGGTTCTGTACGGCAGCAACGAGTTCATGGTGTGAAGTCTGAGGAGGGAGGGGAACGCCGGCCGCCGCCTGTCAGGAGGCAGTGCAGGAGGGCACTACAAGAAGAGGAGGAGGAGGCAGAGTGTGTGGGAAGGGGGGGGGGGGGGGGGGGGGGGGTTAATGAGGCTGGTCACGGGGCGAGGTTCCTGCCCAGGTGTGTTGCCTGCTGCCCCTCCTCAGTGCCGTCCTCCCTCCTCCCCTGGTCCAGTCGGAGCAGAGAGCTGTGGGAATAAAAGAAGACAGTACTGGAAATATGACGCAAGAGCGACAGCAAGTCAAAGAAAGCCGGAACAGAGTGAAGTGATGGTCGGCCACGTTTGTTGACCCCCTTGATCTCAGTGCTGAGACGAGAAGGGAAGGACGGTTGGTGGGACACGGCGGAAAACCCACACCTGCAAAGCCAAATCTTATAGAGCGCCATCTTTATTTTCAGCATGAGGCAGGTGGATAAAGCCACCCAGAATAAAATGTAGCCATACGGACTGAACTGGCGGACGTTTTGTCTGTGACCAGCGCCACGCTAAGTCTGCTTTTCACGTTTACACGGGACGTCATCACACGTTTTACTACGTCAGCTTGAAGAGACTGTACAGAAATATGTTAATTATTATTATTGTTATTGTTATGTTACAGAGGAAAAAAATGTACATAGAAAGAAACTCCAGTGCTGCTCCTGGGTCGTTCATTGTTGATTGGTCTCTATTTCTTGTTCTCTATTTTGCAGAGTGAAGTGTCTGCAATTCCGGTTCCACTTCTCTTTCTGTGCTGGCTTTTTGCTCAGTTTCTTTTTTGCTCAGTTTCTTTTTTTCTTCTTCTTCTTTTGTTTCATATTTCACAGTGAACGGAGCCAGATTCGGGTGTCCTCGGGCTCCTGAGAAATAATAATCATCATAATAATAGAAGGAAAAGCTGTCGATCTGCGTGTCTTGTGTCACGTTTACTTTACCTGAGGTGTCACATGCCAATCAGCCATAAGTGTATCGTATCTGTCTTTCCCTGCAAGCGTCTTGTTCCCCCTTCTGTTTTATTCACAAACACCAGTGTTACTACATCAGAACTTGAATTTTTTTGAATATTTTATTTAAATATATATATATATTTATATATACATATATTATTGCTGTATTATAGGTGTTGTTATCGATGTCAAAGATTTCATGTTTTTGTCGTCAATATTGTTCCGTAGTTTATTTTTGTTCAGATGAAAGCCATTTTTCCCTTTTTGTGTGTGTGTGTGTGTGTGTGTGTGTTTGGATGAATGAATACTTCCTGCCACTGTATCAGCTCCCACTCTGTGCATGTGTAGTCTTCTCTACACGTACACTAGTGTTTCCGCGCCCAAAGAATTATTGTACAGGTGAAAAAACAGAAGTCTCTGCAACTATCAAGTGACACTAAAACGAACTCCGACGGCATCAAATGTTTTGAGTGTCTTTGCACCTGTTGGGGAAACTCTTGCACTCACTCCGTCCATGATGTCCTCTGAGCCATCCATCTTCTTCTTCTTCTTCTTCTTCTTACCACAACAGTAGCTCTTCCATCCTCTTCTCTCCCAGCTCTGGCTGTGAAAAGTAGCATTTAATCTTCCTGTAAACCAGACAAAAACAAAGTAGCAACTAACTCAGACCGTCCACGTTGTCTCTGCATATCCTCTCTCTTTCTGTCTGTCCACACAGACACCGAAACGGTGTAATATTTGGTTTTCCTGGGCCGACTCAGCAGCTCAACAGCAACGATGTCGCTGTACTTTAAGGCTCTAATATCTCTCCCCGCTTGCTGCATCTGAGATCGGACGCTCTTGAGCGATCTCACCAACGCAACCAGTGTTCATTGACTTTTCCTTGAAGCTGGAGGTCTCACTGAAGACTGGGCTGATTGCAGTTTCAGTGCAGGTGTGCAGACGGGCAGCGTGTTGTCGTCTTTACAACATTAACTGTGGAGCTGTTCAGAAAGAGCTGAAAGGACGAAACTGATTCCTGGTGAAATATCTATAAGGTGATATTTGATGGGATGATCTGTGTACATGTCCAGGCTGACAATATGGCAAACAAAACAAAAACAACAAAAAAAAAAGAATTTTAAAAAAGTGAATGTACCTGTCACTGGAAGGCATGCTCTGCTTTCTCTGGTTGTTTTTGTTCCTCTTTTATACACAGTGTATGTACTATTTATGATCATGCTTTTGGGGTGTACATTGGTTTAAAAGAATCTGTTATAAAAGGTGTTATAAAAGGATATATTATCCTGTGTACGGTTCATTATCTACTATTAATCATGGCAACATTTTAACAGGCCACACTCGGTCTGTCATGTTTGTGCTACGAAGCGAGTAAAAAAAAAAGAAGAAAAAAAAAAGAAAAGCGCTGTGTCTCTTTGTCTGCACCACAATGGACACGGTTATGTATACGGTGCAATTTGTGTTATATTTCTTCTTTTTTTTAATGATACAAACATGTTTATGGTTGTAAGAAAAAAAATTCATCTGCTTATTAAAAAAAGCAAAACTGCAGCCAAACACAAATGAGTTGAGTCATGTTTTGCAGAAGTCAAGAGATAAAATGTGTGTTTTACTTTGAAAGGATGCAATTTCCCTTTTCAACACATCGGTGTATCTTCAAATGTGTGTGTTGCTTTTAAATATCAGATGTTATGTTTCAGTTTAAGGCACAGTGAGTCGGATGCAGTTTGTAAGTGCAACTTTCAAAGTTGTTTCCTCATCCCCGGCCCAACAACGCTATATTTGCTGTGTCAATACAAAATTCAGTTTAGCCCTTTTTGCTTAATAGATGTTGAAGACATGTTTGAGATGCAGTAGGAAAAGGCACATATGTAAATAATGAAATGTATTGCCTCTAGTAGCTTCAGTTAGGACCATCATTAATGTTACGATAATACCTTCGCTTTTTTTTTACTATGGACAGAATGGACAATAGTGTAATTGTGTAAATGTATCACTCAGCTATTTTATGACTCGTATTGAATACATGGTGTGGCCCTCTGTGACTCTAGTCTCTAATGATATGTGTTAACTAATGTATCACTTTCATTTCTCAAAAGACTGTCTGGTGCTTTTACATCTGTAGCTATATGTTTTATTTTGAGAAAGGCAAGGCTTCATTTTTCTACATGTTTAACAGTGAAAGCATCGATGTCTTTACTGGGGGCGCATCTTTAAAGCCACCAAGGCACAAACTAAACATTTATTTAGTTTCCATGTATTTTTTTTTTGTTAAAAAATATATATTTACTCTTGAACCTTCGTTGGTTTCTTTCTCACGTGACAGTCGTAACTTTCCATCATCCGCCGCTCAAAACTGAAACCAAACGAACAGCGCAGAAGTTTCCACCTTCACAGAAAACGGCTTTTGTACCGTCACGTGCGATCTTGTGACACGTGACCAGATCGAGCAGCATGAGCAGGAAGGTGACTCATCAGGAGAAGAAAAACAAAACAAGATATTTTGAGTTTCTGTTTGTTGTGAAAAATAATAGCTGTCTTTCACACTTGGAGCGAGTTTAAGAATGAAACAGAAAGCTCTCAGAGGCGTATGGTTATATCAAAGCAATAGATTTATTTATCAACAGAGTTATTCAGCCCAGCCATCAAACAAGCTTGGGTGCTAATGGATGAACTTCGCAGAGATTCACCATGAGACACGCTTGAACACATCAGCGTGAACCTTAATATAGGGGGTCCACCCCTTGATACACATTGGTCAAAGTCAAAGATGCAGGCGTGGCACGTTTTTACGTTATGACACCTGGGTGGAAGCCGTGGATGTCCATCCACCTTGGCCCCTCCCAGTAGGCGTTGGTTTCCATCAGTGTGAGTGAGATGATGCATGCGAGAGGACCTGAGAAAGAGTGTGTGAAGAAGCCGGGCTCAGCTGGGGCGTTGTCCCTCGCTTGAATCTGACTGTGAATTGTGTCTTCCTTATCTTCTCTAAAGATGGCGTCTTGTTTCTTGTGACGCAGTTAAATCCGTAACCTTCCTCCTGCTTCTCTCTGGCCCTGCTGTGTTGTGAGCACTGTATAAGTGGTTAATAGAGCTGCATAAGCTAATGGTTATTAAAACTACAAATATGCTAGTGATTAATTAAACTGTATATAAGCTAGTTGCTACTTAAAGCTGCATATAAACTAGCTGCTGATTAAAGCTGTATATAAGCTAATTGCTGATTAAAGCTGTATATAAGCTAATTTTATCAACATGTTCCACTTAAATGAAAGTCGAGTTCAGTGTCTGCTGGTTTAGAAATGATGTGGCAGTGATTCACCTGTTGACTCCTCCCTGCTGATGAAGGAAGATAACAGAGTATATTAAGTAACCAGATGGCATCTACTGTAGCTACAAATCAGCTGACACCACTGTGTACTGTCCAAGGTGAGTTCACGCTTTTAATTATTATTTATTTTTTACATTTCTCACTTTATTAGTTATGTTTAAAATAACTTTACTTTTAATTTTAGATAATTTCTATCTTACCAGATAATCATTTAAAATATTATTTAATGCATTGTCAGACAAACCAGACACGACTGAAAGGTTTCTACTGTAGATGTTCAGATGTTTCTGTTTTTACTTTCTTGCAGATGTCTGATAACAGAACCATCGTTTTCTTTGACCTGGAGACCACTGGATTAGGTAACATTAACATTAATTACGTTATCATTGGCAATTGAATATGATCTTTTATTTGCCTTATGTGATAACAAGCAGTGTTATAACTTTAACCTTTGTGACAATAGCGATGTAAAAAATCATGTTTGATTTCTTTGTATTAATTATTTTATTTGTTTATCTTGAAAGTCTTTGAATTAATACTGGACATTAATTAATTAATTAAAACATATCAATGCTGATGTTAATAGACATTTCTTACCAAATTTATAAAAATCTGCATTTCATGGTGGCATGGTGCATGGAAAGGGAGGGGTTCAGTTGGTTGCAATCTGCGGCCTCGCCACTAGATCCTACACACCGGACCTTAAGGCGCTGATAGTTGGAGTAAAAATCACAACAATGAGCAGTTTGCTGACAAAAAAGTATTGTATAACCTACATCTATTCACATGTTCTTTCTCTCCTAACCCTTCTCAGACACTACAGTGTGTCACATCATCCAGTTGTCGGCGGTCAGTGGAGACCGGGTCTTCAACGTTTACATCCTCCCGGACCGCGAGCTCACTGAGGGCGCCACGCGGGTGAATGGCTTCACCGTCAGCAATGGCAAGCTGTTGCTCAAAGGGACTCCCGTGAACACCGTCCCTCTTGCTGACGCTCTCACCTCCTTCATCGACTTCCTTCGCTCCTTCCGCAGCCCCGTGCTGCTGGCGGCCCACAGCGCAATGCGGTTCGACGCCCCCGTGCTCCGCAGGGTGCTGCGAGAGCTCAGTTTGCTGCAGGAGTTTAAGCAGGTGGCGGCCGGGTTTTTGGACACCTTACCGCTGAGCAGGAGCCTGGTTAGTCTGGACAGTTATTCTCAGGGGAATTTGGTCCGCCACTTCCTGAACAAGACCTACGACGCCCACAACGCAGTGGAGGACGCCACGATGCTGCAGGAGCTGTTCAACAAATGGCATCCCAGCACACGGGACATCACCAGAGTTACCTACGCGATCTAGTTTAAACAATATATTCCATTTAAAACGGAAATGTCTGTCCAGTAATATTAAATAACAGTAAATAAATCCAGTAACATTAAACTTCTGTTTGATTCTTCTAGTCAACTTGGTATTTTATGGTTTTATTCTGATTTGCATCACAAATACTTTTATGTATGTTTCAACATAGAACATCTCTCCTCATTCACAGGATGACCAGTGGAGCTTAGTGATATAAATACATACATACATACATCGTGCACATCAAGTATTAAAAGAGACAATCATTCAAGGATGCCTTGCTGAAAATATCATCAATTTCCTTATATTAAGGCCAATTTATTTTAATCTTAGAGGTGACAATCATCACATATCACAGCTTTAACAAAAAAGGGGAATTAATACCAACCAGATTAATAATCAGAAGACATGAAAATTATATTATTCAGGTGACTTTTTTATACTTTCAAATAGTCCTTGCAAAAGGCAATTCATACAAAAAAGGAAAGATTTAAAAAAACTGTATGGAATTAAAAAGATTTATGATTCGTCAAATTACCCAGTACTATAATCAAATTAATCACAAGTTTTAGAACGGCAATCAAAGTAAGCAACAATGTTAAAGTGTAAATGGTATCCGACAAATATTCCTCTGGCTAAAAATACAATATGAAAATACTTTATATAGAAATAAGAATGATAAGAATCTATTTTCTTACAAAAGATACCACTAGAATCAGTGTTAGCCCAACTGTTACAGATATGTAGCACTGTATGGTTATACGGAAGTTCATCTTTTCTTATTTACAGGCTCGTAGCGCTACCATGTATGTCCTGTAGGGGCAGCAGCATGCTTGTATTCTGTATATATATATATATATATATATTATATATATATATATCAAAGAAGAAGAAAGGGCTTCTCTGCGCATGCGCATATCTGACGCTCGGCTACAATCGTGGGAAGTATTTCTTGTTTTTTGTTGGAAAATATGACTTGAATTTGATACAATTTCACACTTCCGTTTATAACTACGTATGTGATTACAACGTTAATCTTTTTAGCGCGAGGCTGAACATTTTTCTCTTGCTCTATCAACAAAGCTTTTATTTTGAAAGTTCTTATCTTCTTCTTCGCGGGTGTTTAAAACCGCGGAGGGAAAATCTCTACGGTGGTGTTTACCGACGCCTATATGTAGTTAGATACGGTACTACCAGCGTCTCTAGTGTGTCGTTTATTTCACTAAACTTCACTGTGAAACGTTATTGAAACTGTGGCGGGATGAAAACATCAGATTCAGACGGAGATGAAAAGTGTCAACATCCGCTGGTTTTCTTTGACCTGGAGACAACTGGACTGGGTTAGTTCCTTTATATACTAGATACAACTTTATGGTCATTGTTTAAAGTGTCCATGTGTTGTCAGGAAGACGCTCCTGCAGCAAGGCGCTTTTATTTTATATTCGGGATAGACAGTGGACATCACGTCCATGTCTGCAGCATAAACACCGTTTATTTAATGTCACTTTTTCACAACAACATGAATGAATGAAAAGACTACAAACGACTGTCCTGATCGGTTACCGCTGCCTGCTTGTGAAATATACAGAAACCATAATGCATGATACCAGATGTTTCCCTAGGACAAAGCTTTCTACTTTAACATTAAGATGTGTGCCCTGTTCCTAAATGTGACTTAATACTGCGGTAGCAATTTACTATTATGTTCTGTTATATCTTCATGTTTTATTCAGGCCAGAGTTGTGATATCGTCCAGCTGGCTGCAGTGAGCGGAGGCCACTCTCTCAACCTCTACGTCGTCCCTCGGTGCCGAATGCAGCGTGGAGCCTCCAAAGTGACCGGCTTCAGGGTCCACAGACGGAGACTGTACCTCCATCGCCAACTTGTCCCCACCAACTCCCTGCGGGAGGTCCTGGTCTCCTTCGTAGCGTTCCTCCAGATGCTCGGGCGCCCTCTTGTCCTCGGCCACAACATCCGCCGCTTCGACTGTCCGCTGCTGGCCCGAGCTCTCGATGAACTGGACCTCAGAGCAGAGTTCGAGTCGGCGGTCTCCGGCTGCGTCGACACTCTGCCGCTGGCTCGGGAGCTGCTGAAGGACCGCGGCCTCCAGAGCTTTCGACAGACAAACCTGGTCAGGGAGCTGCTGGGCGTGGACTACAAGGCCCATGATGCTCTGGAGGATGTGCGGGCGTTACAGGTGCTGTATAGTGCGCTTCAGCCCACGGCAGAGGTGATCTGCAGGCATGGGTTTACTCTGGACACCACGGAGAACAAACCTGCTGTGTCGAGTGTTAAAAATAAAGGGCCCTGCGAGCTACCGGGACAGCGCCCACTGTGGGAGAACAGACAGACTGTTAAGGTCTCAGACGGCAAAGAAGAGAAGGCCACAAGGTAGAACAGATGAGCCCCACTGGGTGGCTCGATGGCACAGAACGAGAGGGCTGCTGTTCTTCGTGTGCAGCGGAAGCTGTCAGAGCTTTTGAAAGGTGATGCAGGTGTACAGAGACGATGCATGCACATCTGGAAGTCATGGCTGTTCAAAGCTGTGTGCCGTTTGATAAGTCTTCACTATTTATTTCTGGAACAACAGACGTCTGTTTCTGTGATTTATAAATCGAGAATGTCGCTGGGCAGATGTTTCTCTTCCTCTCATCAACGTGAGAAAATAGTGACGACTGTTTGAAATTGTGCCTTGTGTATATAGTTTGGTTACTGAGGACATGTTATGCCCTTTTATCCTGAGTTTCAAGGTTTCAATAAGATCCACAGAATAGTTTTATTGGAGGTAAATAAATGTATTGTATTTCTACAGTGTGTCCCACATTATATACTTCATTGCTGGTTAGTGCTTCATAAATACTTGGAATATTTAATCAATCAAGAACAAGAAAATTAAGCCCCGATTTCACTCAGTCAACACACGTTAATGTTTAATAATTGAGTAATCAGGACTTAAACGTGGCGAATAAAACCTTGAACCCCCCAAACATCAAGCACATGGTTTATCCAGATAACTCTGTAAACCTGCTGCTTCTGTTTTGACAGTTATCGTGAAATGAAACAACGAACACGACACATGAAATATTAATGGAACACGGCTTTATTAAACTACTTTTACATCCACATGTTCTCTGCAGTCCCAGGCTACACAGCATCACCATCATTAAAGATGCTAAACCATGCCCTCACTGGAGAAATACCCCAAGAAGCTCTATCGTTAAATAAAACAATTAAGGTAAAACATTGATTCCTGTGCAAAGTACAGTATTCAAACTTAAAAGGTGACTCAAAACAAGATCAGTAACAAAGGTGTGTGATAGTTAAAGTACGTTAAAAATGCTCTAACCTCGACAAGAAGAAGATCACAAATATTAGGTTGTTTTAACAAAAATAACCGGAGGTTCTGCAATTACAGAGACTCTGATCTGAGCTAATGGTTCTTTAATGAAAAATATGTGATGATTTCAACGATACACGTTCTATCTCTTTAATATTCTTCCATTTTTCAACAGTTTCAGCAACAACAAACATCTGAAGATTTAGTGCATCTATAGTATTAGGGACAAGCTCAGAGATCACCTACATCACTAATGCGGTCATGAAGTAGGTAAAAGCATTCACTCGGATACATATCTACTCACTGGTAGGTTGGCAGGCAGAGAGAGCATTCATTCTCAAATATTTAATTCAAGATAACCTATAAAAAATGATCATAACAAGAAAATCCACTTCCCGATTGGCTGAATTCAGACTGACCCCGGTACCAATGGGAATATTTGCACCGTACTGAAATGATCCAGTGACAATATTGCCATAAAGTGACCAGAAAAGATTTTTACTGTGACAATAAACCAGTCACCCCATGACATCACAACGTACAGGTAAGACCTTTATAACACAGGGTTCAGGGTTCAGCTCTCTTACTTTGTACTGTCACGTATTGATGAATCGGTACAAACAGCAAAACATGCATAGTCTGTAAAAAATCGGTTTAAAGTACTCAGAAATACAGACGTTTGTTCCAACAATACTATAAAATTGAATGCAGCGATTTGTTGTACTCTACTGTACAAGACGTGGACGTGTTAACGGGCTCGGGTCAAATAGTATAAGTCTGTAACGAGCAGCATTAGTGCATTATATAGTCTCATGTAAGTTTTAATCAATATGCATTCCTGATTCCCATGTAGCTCTTTGTTGTCTTAACTTTAGGATTGTTCTCTACTTGTAGTTTCCACATGCGCTGGTAACAGTTACAGCAGTACTACCTTCTGGGGTCTGTCTTACTGCTCTAAATCAAACATGCACAGGCATCTCAGTATTACACTCTATACGCTTGATATATACGAACAATGTTTACTTCTTCAAGCTGAACTAAAATGATAAACAGTTAGTTGCACCAGGGATTTTTAGAAAGACGAACTGCTGCCTCATATAACGGACATGCTCAGTCCTCAACGAGGTGGTTCTGTAGGACTGCACTGCTGTAAACATACCCCCCCCCCCCCCACACTGCTTCAGTGCTGTTTGAATGTGTAACAATCGGATAAAAACCTGCAGCTGTAAGTGCATTAGGAATAAAAAGGAAAGCATGTCAGACACACTTAAGGACAACTCGTTTAAAATAAACATTGAAACATTTTAAGGTTCATTTGGTGGATTTTTCCAGGCTTCTAACGGCGTCTCACTGGCCTCATCAGTGGATGGTGGTTCTGAGAAAACCACCTCACCAAAAGGTTCATTTATTCGCCGTTCCAGAGCTTTCGATCATACCCAATGGTCTTCATCAGTAGATGGGTGATCTAATGGAACTGCAGACATTTTTAATTCTTCTGAGCACTTAAAGGACTGTGAGCTCCAGAACGGCTACAAAATGAACCTCATGAGGTTGTTTCCTTAACTGCTCTTTTCGAGGTTGAGCGTAAACTTACAAACTCGGATGCAATTTTTAACGCTGGATCTTCATCAACAACCCTCAGCTTGAGCCTGACAAAGGTCAATTTAAACAAGTTCATGTGCATTTTAATATATATTGGGTCCTATTCAGTGTTGTGGACATATTTTACTTTTTATTCTTAGTATGCTTTCCTCGTTCCAGCACCTACAAAGAATTTTGGATGTGCGCATCTTCTGCTCTTTTTTCTTTCTATAAGACGTAATTGCATCGCTACAGGTAAAAAAGGCAGTAAAAACAAATTAGCAGTGGATCACTGCTGGATTTTAAAGCTAAAGTTGAGGTGGGGATGGGGGGGAGAGCAGCGGGCACAAACGGGCATCGACTCATTGTCTGAAAGCTCCTTTAACATACTACCGACTACAAAGTGCAGACCGTTCTGAGTCACACCGGAGGGAAACCAGAACACAAGCAGCACGAGGGTTCACACGCGCGGCCTCACAGCTACAGGAGGCAGCAGGCTCGGAACATGGTCATCCCCGACTTGGAGGCGACGTGCAGGGAGACGCTCTCGTTGGCCGAGACGAACAGGACGGTGCCCCGCCGCAGCGAGACGTCGGAGAGGGCAGAGGTAGCCGTGGCGTCGCCTTCGATGACCAGGAGGATGCTGGCGCTGTCGACCGGAGCAACGGTGTACTGCTTCACCGAGGCCGGGACCTGCAGGAGGGACGGGATCAGAAGAAGATGGTGAGGGCGTTTCTGTCGTACTAATACACATACAAATCTTTTTTCCCCCTGCGGTGTCCTACCTGTATCCTCATGACAGTGAAGTCTGGCACTGGGGGGTCGTACAGAGACACGCAGGGATCTGAAGCGTCCTGGACACACGGGAAGATTTTGGAGCTGGCGGGCGCCGGGCTGTAGTTCAGCATCTCACACAGCGTGTTGACGTCGATGTATTTCGGTGTCAGACCGGCGCGCACCGTGTTGTCGGAGCAGGCCATGCACTCGATACAGTCTGGATGGATGAATAGACAGAGAAAGGGGAAGCACGTTTTATAAATGAGCAAAGTGGACAGTCGGCTCTCCTTCAAATGGAAAAATCAATTCTCAAATACTCGATACAGCTTAGATCAGCCTGGGATGTTCAACGCATTACAGGAGCTATTCCTCCTCCTCCGCTTGCCTCGTTTACTTTTACAGTTAGTGATTCCAAGAATGCATTTTGACAATGTGAACGTCAACACTCAGCTGTGGGATGAATATATGAGTGGAGAGGAACAGCAGCCAGATAAAGGTGAGCTCTACCAATAATCACACATCTCATAGCTCCAAAAACATGAAGAGCACATCAATGAGCCACGCGGCTGCACTAGCTGGCATCTTCCTTCATTACCATAAACACACACTGCAGTTTATTTTGACTCAATTCGACATACACCGTCCTGCTGCCAGACAGTCTCACCAGAGCAGCAGATGTGTATTAATCCGCGACTGAAAATAGTCCCGAATGAATGCACTATTTACTCCTCTTTGAGTAATGTTTGATAAAAAACTGCAGTGCCAGTGTTAAGGGAAATGACTGAGCCTTTTTTTTAACAATGATCCTTTATATTTATACATTCTACTGTACTCCTTCAGCATGGAGAAGATCGACAGCACTGAATCTCACAAAGCGCCGTCTGACCTCCATGAAGGTAAGCGTGCGGCTCGTTGGCTCCCAGGAACATGGCCTGTCCTGGATCCAGGACTATGTAGTTCAGGAAGTAGATGGAGAAGCAGCCGATGTCTCCGGGATACTGGGAGTGGAGACGGAGCAGCAGGTCACCGTCGCTGCTCGATGTGTCCCTGCCTGCTGCACCTGCGCAGGGCATAAACACCCACGAGTGTGATTATGTCAGATCAACACGTTTCAAAAGAGCGAAACAACTGACTTGTGCTTCTTTAAAAAACAGTAATAAAGCCAAAATTGTAGGATTCGATGTCTAAAAAGTGGCGCCTCCTGGTGGTAGAAAAATAAACTAAATTGTTACACCTCTACCTCTGAACCCTGGTTAGGCTTAATGACTAACCAACCAAACTAACTGACTCATCAGCATCATGCTGCATCCCTCCGGCTCCTCACCCTCTTCAGTGACTCTCTTGACCAGCATGTTGAGCTGATCTACGAAGACCTTCTTCTCGCAGTTCATCATCCTGGTGAAGCACTTCTTCAGCACCTGGCTCGTGTGAACCGCATCTCCCACGCTGCACCGCAGCTCCTCCGCTGCCTCGTTGCCCACCAGAGCACGGAACTCTGGGACAGCTGATGGATGCAGACACATATATGCACAGGTAGGAATTTAATTTTTGCCAAACATTTACCCTTCAAGGCACAGTAACTTTTCCTACCAAAAATACATGAGGTTTGACACTAAAATAAATATGTTTTCCCCTTGTTTCTCCAGTAATTGGTCCAAAATCAATCCAAAATTCACTCATGACCCTGTGGGACTTTGGGACTCACATTTAAGGTATCCCAGGATCTCCTCCACTGGTCTGAAGCCACAGAGGCCCTGAAAGCGGGTGAGCGCGATGGCCATTTCCGGCTTGTGGTTGTTGTCCGGATAGTGCTCCGGAAACTGATCATGGAGACGAGCAGCTAACTCCTGATCAAACCGTAGCGACAGAAAAGGAAGAGGGTCACTTAAGGGGGAAGTGAGGCAGGAGAGCGAGCAGACTCATTGTTTTTCAGTTCATACACAGGTCCAGTGGTTTTACAGTTCAAACCAAATTAACTACGCAATATATATTGGCATGTCAGTCGTCCTAAAACAATTTAAACCATGTTGAATACAATACTTCTAACCATATACGTAGATGTGTGTATAGCACTTTCTTTGTCTCAATTGGATCAATTGAATACTGTAAACATTTGCCTTTGGCCTTGATCCACATCTTATAAAGACGGAAACGTAACCGAGCCGGTCGTAACAGTGTGTGTGTGTGTGTGTGTGTGTGTGTGTGTGTGTGTGTGTGTGTACTCACTCTGTTGGGGTGGGCCTGTATGGACAAGGCTGTATTGACAGACAGGACTTTAAAGAGGAAGGGCAGCTGACCCTGGAAGGTGTCTTTCACCTTAGAGCCCAGGCAGGCAGGGAAGTGGGCGATCCACTGGCCCAGCGTGGTCTGTGCGATCCGGTTGTCTTTAATCTGGGCGTCGCCTTTTGGGTGGGCACCCATCCACAGCTGGAAGAGAAGGTAGAGACGGGTAGGTTACGTTATTCTTACCTAACTGGGAAAATACAAGTGGGACAGTGAATGTGAAACACCATAAATCAAACTTCAGACACGACAGTTATGTTGCTTCCTTCCTTTATGCTCTGTTAACAAGCTTCCTCAGGGAGTCCAAGTCGTCTCCAGACACTCTGAGAGAAAGGCCTGCTATCATAAATGTACATTAAATCAATTTATCTAATGTAATGCTGTAATCCAAAGTGATTTATACTCCGTGAGAAGAGAGACGACTCCCAACCAGCTCACTGAGTGTAAATCACTCTGGATAAGAGCGTTACTCTAATGCCTTTAATGTAAATGAAGGACACTCAGGGACACACACTTGTTGGTGGACAAACACAGACAAACCTTTTGTCCCGATTGTACTTCTTTGGTACAGGGTGGTCTCTCTAACCTGGGACAGACCGGACTTGACCCATGTGACAGTTTCAGTGCTATTCCAATAGCATATCCTCACAAATTGCTGATGTGCTTTCAATCTTGTTCCTTTGTATTTGTATTGCTCCATATATTTATTATTTTAATAAATCGGTAGATACTTAACTTTATCATTACTAGGACACTAATGCAACTGAACAAATGCATAAATAAACAGTGATCTTGATGGTATCTCACCAAACATTTATAGTCAATATGGGGAGATACAGCTGTAAGACTAACATGTCGTACAATAAGTCCCAAACTGTAATGTAGGATTAAACATCCATACCATCGTCTGACTATAAGCATGAAACGTAATATGACCAACCCTGGCATGTGACAGTAATGTGTATGTGAAAATGTCACCAGCAGAATAACCTGAACTAATGACCTTCATGACAAAAGCCTGCAGAGCTGCTGCAGCTAAATAAAGAAACACTGAAAAGCATGGAGAGAACAAGGCTCTCTGCCAAGACGCTGAGCACAACACCACATTTCAATAATGTGTCATGCTCATGCACTTTCACAGGTTTATCAGCGTCCTGCTCAAGGACCAGTCCGGTGATCTGAACCAGTATACCTTCCCAGTGATGACCTCACCTCTGCGTAGGGCTTGCCATCCTCCACCACAGCTACTGGGTCTCCACCGACCACGAGTTTGGCCACCTCGCTGTCCAGCCCGACCTTCCCCCACGCATAGTTTTGCACAGCACAGGTCAGGGGAAACACTGAGAGAGAGGGACCAAATCTAGTGTTTGTATTCTTTAAACAAAAAGGTGAACACAGTACTGGATCCAACATATTCCAGGGGCCTCCAATTGCCCTTTACAGCTGTGAAAAAACATGACCCTCTTTTATTACCCTTCCTAGATGTGAACTGTGTACATCTTTTTTTCTGTCTAAGGGCTGTCTGTCACCTATTGTCTCATGAGACAGATGGATAGATAGATAGATAGATAGATAGATAGATAGATAGATAGATAGATACTTTATTAATCCTGCAAGAGGAAATGTGCTCGCTACAGCAGAAATGATGGTACAAGTAAATAAAAATAACAGAGAAAACATTAAATATCAAATGCAAATATCAAATGCACAATATATACAATGAAATAGAACAATGTTAAATTAACTAACTAATGTTACATAATTACATTCCTACCACATATAAATAAGAGACAGGAAAAACCAGAAAGCACGTCTTCCTAAAAACAAACCCCGCAGTTTGGAGGCTGATAAACTGGTTTGTTAACAGCTGCTCTGTAGTTCAATAAGGCGTGGCGTGTTTTAGACAGGGAGAAATAATCACACACCACCTGGCTAAATATACGGTATCCCTTCTTTTTATAATAAAACACGAACATTATTCTGCGTAACACCGGGCAGCTGACGGCGCAACGTTCATTGACAGAAACACCAACAGTAAGCAGGTTTATCTGAGGCAAACTGAGCCTGTTAGCCAGGATGTTGTGGAAAAAATACAAAAATCTGTAACGCTCAAAACGAGCTTTTTTATGAACGCATCAATAAACCTGTCTCACGTATCCTATGGCGTCAACAAATCATTGCACTGTTAGCTGGCTAAGCGTTAACCGACGTTACCGGATGACTTAAAACGGTTCGTGTCGGGAGAAGATCTCGCTCACCTCTCACTTCCTCCATGGCTCGATGCTACGTCAGCTTGTCAGACCGTTTTGGTGACGTCACGACTCGACTCGCGACTTTCTCTCTCTCTCTCTTTCAGTTTAATATCTAATACACTATGAAAACGCAAAAACACACAAAAAAAACATACATTTGATGAACTAGTATTTTTTTTTTATGTTACTTGCAAAAAGTTCTTAAAGCTGAAGAGAGCTTGAATGATTGGTATCTATGTGATCCATTGAGCTGAGTAGATGATTATTTTTTCTAAGAATCGACACCGTTTTAGTTTTTATTATTTTGTTTATTTTACTTTTATATAAATATTTATTGTATTATATACCATTAATTTTTGCCATTCATTTATGGGTCGACCGTGGCGCACTGGTTAAGAGGTCGTCTGGGAACCGGAAGGTCCACGGTTCGATCCCCGACTGGGACGCTTCACGTGTCGAAGTGTACTGAGCTGATGCACTGAACCCAAGGCTCCCCGGGCGCCTGTCATTGGCTGCCCACTGCTCCCCTACGTACAGGGGTGGGTCAAATGCAGAGAAGAATTTCCGTTACACGGATAAAAATAGTATAAATTATTTTCTAATCATATCTTATGTCATTGTCATAGACTGTCATAGACTGAATCACGTCTTTATTTAGTCTTGAATTGCTTTTATATTGTTCTTATTGTTTCTATTTTTTATGTTAACTTCTAATTTAGTTTTATTATTTAGGATTTACTTCCTTTATTTAGCTGTGTTTATTTCAGTCCGTGTGCTTCCGGAAAAGCTGAATTGTTTCTTATTAATTTTTTTTAAATATAATGAATAAAGGTTTGGAGTTTATGAGTTTGAATTCAGGTGAAGGTTTCTAAAGTCTGAGAAAACAACCCTGATGATGTCATCTGGCTTAACTTGAGTTTGTCTTGAGATTTTAAATATTTGATAGAAAACCTGCCATATAAGCTGACCTGATAAGGTGCATGGACATTGATAGGGAATGGTTCAAATGAAAGATGCTATTGAGTTGTATTATGGGAAGTGAACAGTATGATACAGAGTTTTTGAGGCTTGACTCATAGGACTAAAAAGTAAGGATGTCTCAACCTCTGCTGCATCGATTTTGGCCATTCTTTTTTTAAATCGGTCTCTCACAAGTCTCAATTTAATGGCGGTGCAATACTAAATTGCAGGAGGAACCCTTTGAGGCAGGACTGCTGATATGAATGGACAACTGCACAGCACTGAGTTTAGTGACCATGGAAGTAGCCTCCATTACATCATTTTTATCATCTAGTATCACTTCTAACTAGCTTTCTAGTTACGGTTTTGCAATGCTATTTATTTCTCGTCACTTCAAACAACAAACAATACAGAAAACAAAACAACAGTATACAATGCATGTAACGGTCGTGTAATTCAAAAGTAATATGTTTAAATAATAGTAATTACAATAAATAATAAGATCATTTGAACCATTCCCTATCAATGTCCATGCACCTTATCAGGTCAGCTTATATGGCAGGTTTTCTATCAAATATTTAAAATCTCAAGACAAACTCAAGTTAAGCCAGATGACATCATCAGGGTTGTTTTCTCAGACTTTAGAAACCTTCACCTGAATTCAAACTCATAAACTCCAAACCTTTATTCATTATATTTAAAAATTAAACCAAGAAATACATGACAACTAATTTCTTGTGCACCTCCTTTATTAACGTATTTGTATGAACTAATAACGTCCTCCTACTTTATATATTCAGTATGAAATTATGTTTGTTCGTTTAATTGATATCACTTGTCTTTTGTATTAAATTGTCTTCAATAAAGAATTACTAAATACAAAAAAAACAAAAAAACATACACGTCACTGGCTGAGTGCGCATGCGCTGTACGTTCAGTCGAGGAAGTGGCAGGAAGAGGCAACTCAAACGACGGAGAAGAGTTTGTTGTTTATTCTGCGTTCAGAGGACAAACCGGCCCGCAGCCTTTTCAAAATGTCGGAATTTGTTAGCAACCCGTTCGCAGAGCCTGCCAGTGACAACCCTTTCAATGTAAGTGTGTGCTTTTTTAGATGTAAGGCACAGTCGAGCCTGGGTGCTGACATATCATTCGTTTAAGGTAAGCCAGCACGTCAGGAAACTTGTTGGGTGGATGTCGGGGGGAGGGGTCTAATGCTGCTCTCTTGAATGCCATTTGACAACGGTAGCATGATTGGCAGTCCTTCGGCCAATCAGCGGGTTTTGTTTCAAAAGAGGGCGGGGTTTTCTGCTAGCCTGGTTGCAGGAAGTTAAACTGTAGCAAGCGAGGAATGTGTCAACCGTTTTTAGCCACATAACAGTTACTATTTACTTTGAGATTCATTTTCCTCATTGTGTGGATTCCTTATATGTTGGATGTGATTTTATATAATTCAACGTTATGTGTCCTGTGTCATTGCGCAAAGACACTCTAGCTAGTGCTGCTTGTTTGCTCTTTGAAGAGAATATCTAACCTACAGGATGTAGCCTAGAAGTCTTTTCAGCCCATTAAAAGTTCAGTAACTTCTTTGTTTTTATGTCTTATGTCTGGCCTGCTGTGTTCAGTTAGTATTCAATGTTTAGAAGTAGGCCATATGTCACTAGTTACTTCCATGTTACATATCAAAGGGTTTCTTTATGTAGACGAGACATGCACGTTGACTAACTGATGAGCTATTTATGAAATGCACTGGAAATAAAATTACCATTGGGAAACTTACATTTTTACATGAAGGATGCATTCCAGACATTCCACATTTGAGACAAGTTGGATACAATTTCATGTTTCTTACGTTGTGTCAACATGGGCCTTTTTAAAGGGTCACTTTAAGTAGTATTATAAGGTATAGTAGTATTAGGAGCAACAATGGGCGAGATAGCCTGACCTTTATTTTCGTATATATGTCAAACTTCACTCATGTCTGGATCCTACATTTACCATAATGTATGCTGTGATAACCACGGCACCGTATGTTTGTTAGACGTTTCTTGCCTGGTAAATTCACATGTATTTCATCAAAATATGAATATATTTTGTCAGCTATCTTATCATAATTATCATAATAATTATTATTTTTGCACACCTAAACACACGTAGGTTTCATCTTTTTCCTAACACAAGAAAACAAGTCTCTTTGAAATCCCCTGACACACTCCATGTGTGTTTATTCTCAAGTTTATGACCCATGTTCTTTCCTTAGTCATGTTCTTTCCTTAGTTGTAAAAGCATAAAGCCATTTGCATACTTTTTTTGTAGTAGTCGTGAAGCTGTATATTCTCTGTTCTTATGTGGTACAAAGCAGCTAGAAGAGAAATAGGTTAGCTGGCACAACTGCCTCTCTACCACTGATGAGAGCGTTAAAACGAAGCGTAACATTTTGATTGCAAAGACATGCAACATAAAAGATGAATTCAATTTGAACGCGTTATTCGCTAAAGAGATGCGATTTAGCTCGCCGAGCTACTTGCACACTCCGATCACAGTGCCTTGTACTGTTCAAGATTAAATGTAATTTAGGTTAAATATGTACCTTCACCACAATAGTGTAACCAAGCGTCACTTTGCACATTCACACTTTTATGATTTGAGTGACATTACATGACAAAGTGACTTTTACAGTCCTGCAGAGTCACACTTTATTATCAGGTGGCCGTGACGTCAGTGGAGACCACGGTTTGTTTGCTGGGTGTGAAAGTGACTGAATAAATAACCCGAGCAGCAGCTGGGTCGTGTTGTGTATGTGACGCGGTGCGGCGGTTCACTATCTGGTGGTCGTATTCATACAAAGCCGGCAGTCTGCGGGGACATTGAAACTGGTCATATGTTGCTTTATCCCCCCCAATCAACTTCAGTGTGCTTTTATAAACCATGTACTTCTCAAAAATGATGGCACTGTAGGGCTGTAATACACAATATGAAGCGAGACTTAAATCTATTTACGGTAGTGGCAATATCCAACTGCAGTTATAAAATGGGTACAACAGCCACGCCCCTGCAATCAACGGTTATCAAGCAGTCCTGTTTCCTGGTTCAGAGACTCAAAGGTCAGAATATCATGCTGGTTTGATCCCAAGTGTACTTGTTTACCCTGTTGTAAGTTGGAATTAGTAACATTTTCGGACCTGATTAATATAGGAGTTATGATTTAGATATCAATAAAGATGTGTCTTAGTGTTCGTCTCCACACCCCGGTGCTGTAATTCTGAACATGGCGGCGGCTTGTTTTGGCTTGTCCCAGCTCAATCCTTATTTCAGAGAGGCTTAGTTGTTGTTGTCATTAATTCTGTTGTAGATTTGTTCATTCATTGCCTCTATGGGAAACACATTTTGCATAATGTGCTGTTTTGAATACCTCCATAGACTGTGGTGATCAACAAAGACATCATCTGTCATTTAAACCCCCCCCCCCCCCCCCCCCCCCCCCCCCCAAAAAAAATCTGAAGTTGACAGTTAACACGCAGTCAATAATAAAGTTATTAGTTGTGTTTTTAAAGTGTTAAACTGCTCCAAACCCTCTGTTTCCTGCTGGGAAGGTCTACAGGTGTGTCCAAAGCAGATAAGTAATCGTGAGTAACGTCACACATTCAATCACATGTCCAGTAAGTGACGTGTTGGAAGTTATCATGTGAGGTTCTTGTTCATATTCTGACTGACTTTGTTGGTGTGGTTTAGCTGTGCTTTTAGTTTTACTGTTTGTTATCAATCTCATAAAAGTCCTACAATACCCACAAGCCACTCTGCTGTCGTTCCTGTTAAAACATTTGCACAGCTGACGGATGCAGTAACAGATGTTATCTGGGCTATGGGGCTGCAACAAAAGATTATTTTCGATTAATCTGCTGATTCTTTTCTCCATGAATCAATGGATCGTTTTGTCTGTGAGTTATCAGAAGATATTGCCAGCTACTGCAACTGTAATCCATCAGAACCAAAGCTGTCAACTGTCGTCAGGCCGGCCTCTGAATGAATCATCACCTCTGTGATCATATACTCGAGTCTATTAATGTTTACCATGCCTCACTTCTGTTAAGAAGGTAATGATTCATCAGAGGTTAGTGCAACATTATTGTTTCATAATGTTGGTCGATTTCATAGTCTGGGCAGACATTGTTTTAAGGTTTACCTTCAGTCTTTCAGGAAATGAAAAAGGAAGAGTTGGTCTGAAGTTAAGATAAAGAGCTGTACATATTGTGTGTGTTTGTGTGTTTTCCAGAGGTCAAAGTTCAAAAGTTTGAACGGACCCACATGTCTTGCTATATCCACTTTTATTTGCAGTTGTTTAACTGCACTGATCCGTTGCTGACGTCTCAAATTCAATCACACCGACTCCCAAAAATGCCGTTCACCCGATCCTCTTTTGTCTTGGTGTGTTTGAAGTAGAGAAGCACCAGAGAACAGCAGAGGTCTTGTGGTGACTAAGTGACTGATAATGATGAAAAGTGACCCGTGTTCTGTTGTGTTCCAGGACCCGTCGGTCACACAGGTGACCAGCTCCAACGTAGAACCCGTTGACCAGTTCAACCCGTTCCCCGCTCATCCCACAGTAAGATGTCTAAGACCTTTTCTATCCGTAGTATTGTGTTCTGCTCTTGGTCCTCATCTTATTTAGCCTGTATTATATCATCTCTTTCTTTTACCACCCAGTCGTTGTCTCTTGCCTGTTTCCTCCTCTTATTTGGTCTTGGTGGTCATTCCCTAGCTGCTGTTGTGTCTGTATGTTCTGTTCTCTTCTTCCTCTTCATTTAGAATTCCTAATTTTCATTTTCTTTTCACCTTCATGTTCCCGTTGTCTTGGTCTTGTTGTCTCATCCTTTTTGTGTTTGCTTATTTTTTGTTTCTTTAGGACAACCTAGCTGCTCACACCACTCCAGCCTCCACCTCTCCCTACCAGCCTGCTGTGTTACAGCCGTCCACAGAGCCCAGTCCGCAAGTGAGGAGTCACCTCTTACTGTATACTACATTCTCTCTCTCTCTCTCGCTCTCTCTCGCTCTCTCTCGCTCTCGCTCTCTCTCTCTCTCTCTCTCTCGCTCTCGCTCTCGCTCTCGCTCTCTCGCTCTCGCTCTCGCTCTCGCTCTCTCGCTCTCTCTCTCTCACTCTTGCTCTCTCTCTCGCTCTCTCTCTCTCTCTCTCTCTGCCAAACCCTCCACTTCTCTGCTGCAGTGGCACAACACTACTCTGAAGTAGATTTGAAGGACAGTACTTCCCTTGGTCCAGTTCCTATTTTGTGTGTCATACATATTGCAGCTTTGTTATTGTGCACACAGTTGGTACAGCTTCAGTTTCCTACAAAAGAACACAATATAATCTATCTGTATGTCTATAATATATCTCTAGTAACTGTATGTTGCTAAGAGCTAGCCATCCATTCTGCCTCCCAGTAGTCTCCTCAGTTAGCAAGTGCTTCTTGAGGATGTGTGGTAGCTACACACACACACACACACACACACACACGTACACACGTACTCAGTTTACACAATATTCTAATGAGCCTCCTTGTTCCACTGATGATCTTATGAATATTTATGAATGGCACTACAGATCACCTGCCTCCTTCCTTTTTCTGCCACGTCAGATGTGAGCATCATAAATATGTATTATTGTTTTTATACACAGTATCGTGGCCTTTTAAGACAAATGCATGCGTGCCTTTATGAACACTTGTGATAACATATGCAATTCTAAGAATGGCTGTTATGTGTAAGAACATACTACAGTATAAATAACGCAGGCTCACTGGTTGTATCTCTACCATTTGTGAAACTCCTGCTGATGTGTCTCTGCACTAATGTCCGCAAAATGCATTCCTGCACATTCAGTGTGTTTTGTTGAGTAAAGTGTTTCTGCCTCCTCCTCCTCCTCTTCTTCTTCATCTTCCTCTTCTTCTTCTTCTTCTTCTTCTTCTTCTTCTTCTCCTGCAGGCGACGGCCGCTGCAGCTCAGGTAAATCTGCTGAAGCAGCAGGAGGAGCTGGAGAGGAAAGCTGCCGAGCTGGACCGCAGAGAGCGGGAGCTGCAGAACAGAGGCCCGTCAGGTCAGACACAAAGCTCCCCTCTTCTCTCTGCAGAACCATGTGATATATATATATATATATATATATATATATATATATATATATATATATATATGAATTTAAATACATGTATTATTCTACTACAATACTATATGAGATATATATAATATATAATCAGGAGACAGGCTGAAATAGACTCCCACACACAATTGTATTTGATTATTTTGATATATTGTGTTATATTATTCTATAATTAAAAAATATGTATATTAATACAAATATGAATGTTCATTAATAATTAAGTTTCAGTAACTTGGTGAGATTTTCTTGTATATCGACCATGTTTAAAAACATATAATACTTAGAACTGGATCTTTTTTTCCTGCAGAGGTGAAATTAGTATTTTGGAGGCGAGCTCTTCTTTTGTAACAGCGTAGCTGTTGTCTGGTGTCTTGACAGGTAAAGAGAACAACTGGCCTCCACTTCCCAAGAGCTTCCCCATCAAACCATGTTTCTATCAGGACTTCTCAGAGGACATCCCACCCGTGTGCCAGAGAGTCTGCAAGATGATTTACTATCTCTGGATGTGTACGTACTACAGAGAATGGCACGAAACCTGAGCTGTCTCACCATACAGCAATTTAAAACATATATAAATGTATTAATACCAAAACATATGTGTTTTAATAGCGTTATAAACAATAGAAGTGTATCTGCTCGATACATCTCTGACTCTTGTCTCTCTCTGCTGTTTCTTCAGTCAACTGTATGACTCTGTTCCTCAACCTGCTGGCGTGCTTGGCAAGCTTCACCGCTGATCAGGGTTATGGTATGGATTTTGGCCTCTCCATTCTCTGGCTCATCCTCTTCGCTCCCTGCTCCTTCGTCTGCTGGTACCGGCCCGTCTACAAGGCCTTCAAGTGAGTCTCCCTTCATAAAACCTGTGTGTGTGTGTGTGTGTGTTGCAATACAACAGTCGATTAATGTAGCACTAAGTATAAACATATGTACCTTGCCTCGCCATTGATGAAGACATACAAAGTTATTAGAGTTGTCAGCCTTTTTGTTTTATCAATCTGATGCACAGCAGGCCATGGAAGACGTCACAAGACTCAGCATACGTGTTGTTATGCATTTGTTGTACACTTGCCTTCATGAGTAGCTTCCGTATTGCGTTAATGGAATACCTCACCCACAAAATGACCATTTGCTCGCCCCGTGTTACCGTCAATTCTTGAAGAAAATGTTGTTTTTCTCGCATGCCAATTGAGTAATAAAAAAAATGAGAAAAGTAAATGGGGGGGGGGGGGGGGGGCTGCGTTTAACAACAGCAAAGCAAAGTATCAAAACATCTGTTCACAGTGTTTTAAACTGAATCTTGAAGAATTCAACGTTCATTTTGTCGGTGAAGTATTCCTTTAAATGTAGCCTGTGACCTGTAACAGGTATATTAAACTGTCAGGTAACATCAACATATCCTCTTTGCACCATATTATGAGTTAAACGGGTGGAACTAATCTAAACAGTGGGTTAAACACGAATAACTATTAAAACATCGCCGTTTAACATTAGTCCAAGGTATGAGCTCAGTAATACGCTGAGTGATGTCCCAATGAGGTAACAGAAAATGCCACCTTATTCTTTACTACAACCTCGTCCCTTATTGTCTTGTATTCATTTCATTCATTCTTGGTTGTTATGAGACTTGGCCACACATGCACTGTGCACAACACATGCTCACTCAATGCTTACTCAAACACTTCACCTTTTATTTTTAAATTGTAAGCCAGCCTTTGAAAGTATTTCCCAAAGTGTAACGTTTTCAGTGAAACGTACATTGTTTTTTTTCTCATTTTCAGGTCGGACAGCTCCTTCAGCTTCTTCTTCTTCTTCTTTGTGTTTTTTTGCCAAGTGGTGATCTTCATCATCCAGGCTGTAGGCATCCCCAAGTGGGGGAACAGGTGAGCCGCATTTTAGTTTTCTCTATGAGCTGACTTTTAATGTCCTAACCTGGATCTTGTTGTATTAACATTCTTACCTGTACGTTTGGGATTCTGCCTCCATGTACTTTTACATGTGAAGCCTCATAGCTGTGTGTCTGATGTCAGATTTCTACTGGTAAAGTGTGCAAAGACTCTCCAGAATGACCCTTGTCCAAGTGGCTCTTCATTTCCCCCTTTTCCATTTCATAACAATACTTCTCATTTGATCATGGCTTTGTACATTATCACAACAGACGCAGTCGAGGAGGCCCTGCTTGTTTTGCAGCTCTTCATTTGCAATGTGCTTCATGTTGCAATAATATCCACTTTTATTATGTTCATTATTATTAAGTCCCAAATGTATGATTGGAAACTGTTCTATTCTGCCTCTTCTTCTCGTATCTTCCTCAGCTTTTCTTTCATGCTGCTTCTTCAACACATTCTTCTTCTCTCCCTAAATATAACCCAACTCTCATCCAGACTACATGAGTACTCTCTGTACATGTATACAAATGTTTCATACTTTCAAAGTTGATGATGTTTGTTGCCTCCAGCGGTTGGATCGCTGCCTTGTCCGTCATCGGCAAACACACGGCAGTGGGAGCCATCATGATCACCGTGGCCATCCTCTTCACCATCTGCGCTGTGCTGTCGATCATCCTGCTCAAGATGGTGAGGCGCTAATTACCTTTTGGTCATATTTTAAGTTTCCATTTGTGGGTTAACAGCCATGTCCTTTAATGAATCTGTGCTTCAGGGGATTTAGGTTCGTCGTATCAATCAACAGCCTCTGAATGTGGTGGTGGAAGTTGATCACTTATGTCCCTCATCACTGTGACCCAGGCCAGCCATATGCTCACGATCTTTCTTTTCTTCAGGTCCACAGCATGTACCGCCGGACCGGGGCCAGTTTCCATAAGGCCCAGCAGGAATTCTCGCAGGGCGTCTTCACCAATAAAAGCTTCCAAACAGCTGCTGCTGGCGTGGCATCCACCGCCGCACAGGGGGCCTTCCAGGGGAACTAACCGACGGTAGACTGAGCTGAGCTCCATTCAACAGGTCAAGGTCTATGTGTTATCAGGTCTAGATGGTTCGGTAAAACGAAGCTGAATGAATCAGGAAGTAGAGGTTCAGCGCGTACGCTGGAGCCAGAGGCTGCACATTTGAATCTGACCTCATAATGTATCGACCTTGAGCTACACTCTATCAATGCACGTGTAATTCCCCATGTTAACTCCGCTTCTCGTCGGCTCTGCTTGTAGAAAGCAGTCGAGGGGAAAGTCACGCATCAGGTGCATTCTGTGGTGGAAAGCATGAATGAAGTTGTTTCTCCTGGCTTTGTACATTTCATGTGTGCACTTTTCTTGGCAAAGCTCTTCAGTGTAATATGTGACTGAGTGTGTGTGTGTGTGTGATCCCATGTCTTGATCATGTGGGCGCAGTATGCTTTTGATTCCCTGATCCTGTAATATAAATAAGATGAAGTCTTTCCACATTCTTAAAAGGAATTTATTTTTGTTGTTGAACCTATTTTGGCGATAACCATCTCTTTTTGTGTGCCGCAAAATTTCAGTCTAATACGGAAGAAACACAACCGATGAATCACGCAGCTAATCGTGTCTTTTCTGTCGGACTTTAGATCTGAAGATATTACTGTAACTTTCCATTTAATTCTGAGTGGCTAATGATTCAAAAAGGACAAATACTCGGACTGAACCTTCCCGTCACTTTGAGAAGTACTATGTTTTTAAAACATGTGTCTTTTGACTTTTGTCTGGAACCAAACTTTTGCCACGATCTTTCTGAAAAACAACTGTGTTGTCAGAAACATCTGTGGAAACACTGTATATTTTAGTATTTGTCATCACATTAAACAGTTTCTGCACGAAGATCACATCCACAGAGGAAATCGGAGTGTTTTGCTTCCATTAACTCCATGCTTGTAAACAGCTAATTTAATTTCTACTGTAACTTAGAACAGAGAGACGATCATTTGATTTCACTTGCGGCCAAATTACTTATTAAAGCATCAGATCTTTTTGTTTCTTATCATTTACTTCTGCGTTGTTGACACTTTCAAGAGTTGTTTCTGAGGAAATCAAAGCAATACTGACTATAATAATGGAACATTTAATTAAAAGTAGATTGACATCAATGTATAGAGTTTGTTCTATTGATTTCACTACGAACAGTAATGCAAGATGAGCAACGCTTAAGTGTGTTGAGCTCGGTGTAAACTTGCCGTAACACTTTAAACCTTCTCCAAAAGCGAACCAGTGTCTCAACCTCACCAGTATGCAGCCGAGGTGCATTTTCATTTTCTACCACTTCTTCAAAAGTCTTCCTCTTCATGACGACCACCCAGCTGTAAATTATTTGTGTACCGGTGTATATTTTCTATGTGATTTGTTAAATTGAAAAACATCCACGCGCGTGTTTATTTGATGTCCTGTTTTAGAGCGCCAGCTTGGGTGTAACACATTGTGAGCGTTTCCTGAAGAACAACTGCAAACTCTCACCAATCGTGTGACGTTCCTGCAGCAGAGAGCGGTTTAATTTAAGGTTCGATCTCACATCCATCACATAACACAAGACTCGTACTGATCCACACGTCGCTGAACGCATTGTTTTGAGAGAGAACAGAATCTAGTGCCTTTTGTATTTCAATATTGAATATCGCATCAATAAAATGCTTTGCTTTCATTTAAACATGTCATTGTTTTTCTTATAATGATCCTATAGTTTTTGATATTGTTATGAGTATTTTACAACTGAATTCTAATTTTCTGATCTGTCAATGGAAAATCTCTGGGTTTGTTTATTAATCTTTGATTCTGAAAAGATAAAGACACTTTTTACGATTGAATCACGCCTCATCATTCTCCACAAGGGGGCGCTGTTTGTTTACCACCTGCTCCATCTACAGCAACGGTTCCCAATCTGAGGGTTGAGAACTGTTTATTAAAATAAATCTGAAGTGGCACAAGATGAATCACGGAATGTGGGCAAAAAAAGCTGGAACCTTCCTTTTTGTGAATAAATGAATGATCTTATTTCAAAGTGATCCAAATATTACTAAATAATACAGAAATTCTTAAAATAAAACATTGCACAAGTAGACATTACCTTGTTATAAAGGGTTGTAGATCAAAAAGGACACGGACAAGTGATGTTAATGGACCGCCTGCTCTCCTAAACATTCTGTGCACGTGCAACAAAACCATGATTTCATCTAAAACTAACCATATTCTTTTGTTGCCACGTTTTGATGACTTTTCTGTTTTGTTTCAATGTACAACGTTAATCCCATGTTTAAAACTGCGACTGTAATCTGGAAGAAAATAAATGATGAATGCAGTTTGGGTGTGTGAGAACATCATTTTGTAGGACACAGAGTTGAAAGGGAAGCTTCTGGCAGCCGCAGTTTAGACTTGAAGACGTAGACATGTTGATGTTGACTCTTACTTGTTCCACCTGCAGATAGGACATGTTCGACCTTTCTTGCCTGTAGTCTGCACTGGTTGTACAGTCAGTGCAGCTGCACGCTCTCTGATGCTTTGCTGCTGTGTTGCTTGCTTGCACGGATACTTAAGTGAAATTCCTGCCCCGTTTAAATTCTGTTAAACAGCAGCTGTAGACAGCTCTCTCATCAATAGCTCAAGACCAGTCTCACTCTTCTCCCTCAGTTTCCTCCTAAGAGAGAGGCGACCGGACACAAAGTAAAGAGGAGAGGCCGACCTTTGTGACCCAGACACAGACATGTATGAAGAACAGACGCAAAATGGGAATTAGTTGTAAATTAAAGGTGAAATATTGGGGGTGTCAGACACAATTTACTGTCTTTTATTTGAGTAAAGGCACGTTGTTCTTGAAATAAAAGGAGAACAAAGAGTTTTACTGTGGAACTTTCCATTAAAATGTGTATAAATGTTTCTAGTGTCTCCTCTGAACATCTACTTCAAAACGTTTTAGTCTATGATTAAACATGTGCTTTGTCTTTTACAATATAAAACCAGAACTGAGATACATTTGTATATTCTAGTGGATCTGACACTTTTCTCAGCCACAACCTACAGATGTATCACAGTTTACATCTTCCACTGATTTGTAATGAGCAGGGAGGCTCGTTTTTTTTACCACTAGAGGGAAGCAAGTCTGTGCTGCAGGTCTGCTCTGAAGTGAAGTGCTGACTCACTGTCAGAAAGACCTGCAGCAAAAAAAACAAGAGGTATCTTCACACTGCTACTGTTTGTTTGTACTTCTTTCATTGTGTCTCTTACTAACAGATGCCTGATAACCATTTAACTTCAGCTTAATTTGAACCCAGTAAGAGATGTGTTGGGGTATTTGAATTTTGAATCAGAATTACTAATACAAAACAGCACATGAAAGACTAACTTTCATAAGAACATCGGTGAAATGAAAGGAAAGTATTTACAAACCGGGACAGATCTGAAAACGTGTGTTTATTTGCAGATATCTCCTGCTGCCACGTGTTAAACCAGCAATATTCACAGTTCAAGGAAGGTGCAGCCTTTGTTGTGGGGCCCAACAGAAGTTGGTGCAGACCTCCTTATTATCCCCTCTGTGTGATGCTGACATTTTATGCTGAGACGCCCTCTGCTACACACTGAAATGTGCCACGCTCAAGGTTACACCGGGAGAAAAGCTGAATGAGGAACATTTCTCTGAGAAGAAAGAGGCTATTTTAAGGCCGGCCCGCATTCTCTCTCTCTGTCTTTATCGATGTGCCCTGACACGTGTGTGTATGTGAGTGTGTGTGTGTGTGTGTGTGTGTGTGTGTGTGTTACATTCATACATCATCTGAATCCTGACGAAGAGGGCACGGCAGTGCCTGGTTGACGTTGAGAAAGGTCTAATTCCCTTTAAATCCTGCTAGACTGTACAATCTTTTCCATAAAATGTCTCGTTCCGGTGTCACAGTTTGTAGTTACGCTCAGGCTGTCTGATTCAGCTTTTGTGAGATTTCAGTGGAACATTGTACACGTGTAACTGGTTTGTGTCATATTCATGTTTTTCATGAGCATGACAGGATGGGAGCTACTTGCTGGATGCCACAAAGCGTGTACCGGTAAATGCAGTGTCATTCCTCGTGTAAGAAAACAGGAATCAGCTGCCAGTTTATTAGGGACACCTATCTGAAAAAGAATGCAGTCTAATGTATAATGGCATACCAGCTACATACACTGCCTTCATGAATGGTATAAGGTTTTAGAGATTCAACTTTATGATCATTTTGGAGGATGTAGGCTCCTTGCACTGTGTTGGAAAAAACAAGTGTTTGTGTTTTTTAGCTTACCCTTAAATGATTTCCTGTGGTGGACAGAAAAACACCTGTCAGTGAAATGCAGCGCGTCCAGCAGCACAAACTACATCCTCCAAAATGAGTTGAATAAACAGTTAAAGGAAAAAAGCGGAACAATCATGTTTAACTTCAACGAATGCATGATTCATTGCATGGCTGTTTAATTTGACTCCATTAAACTCAACAAGCAACGTTTTTTTTTCCCTCTGCAAATTAGTGGGTGTTAGTGAACAGAGTGTTGCATTATTGAGGGAATGGTTGTAGTTTTATTAAACCGTGATGTGAATATTAAAACACCATGTCAGTCTTGTACATGACAGAAAAAGGCTTCCGTGATGCTAATTCACCTGTGAATTCGGGCAATTATCTCAGGTAGACTTTAAAACAGCAGGGTAAATGTACAAGCTTAAATTCTGCATCGCCTCCAGCTAACGTTAGCTTGTTGTTAGCATCACGTCGTTTGCGACCTCATTAATCGCGCTACTGCGTGATTGTGTCACGTGGCGTTCCGTTAGCACACATGGAGGGATTACGTCAAAAGTTGATTTTTTGACCTGCTGTTGAGGAGCATCTCGCATCTCTTGTGGTATTTTCTTCAGGTGTTAGCTGTCTATCGGGAGGGATACAATGAGTGTTTGGGGCGACATTAACACAGAGAGTCGCTCCTTACGGGTCAAAATAAAGTTTTGACTCAGGCCTGCACTATTTTGATCATCTGAAATGTTTGTCATTTCTTCGTAAACCAGCTGATTAAAGCAGATTCTAATTAAATAACATGGCAGCATGAAATATAAAAGAGCTATTAACTATATTTTGTTTTTATGCAATTATTATTATGGCAAAACAAGTATTGTTATTGTTGGTGAGCTACTTAGCGTTTATCGAGTTATTATTGCTGTTGTTAATTGTGACACAGCTGTTTATCTTGTTTTATTTACTTTTGTCTAAATACAAAAACGGTGCCCAATCTGCAGCACGATAATAATACAGTTGTGAACGCCACCGGAACACATTCACCAAAGCGCTCTTATTTTGAAAGCTTCACCGGAAATGAATAATCTGTCCGTTTTGACCACGTTATCCCCTCCTCATCCTCCGCCTCACCGGTTGTTGCCATGGAGATCCCGGTGCTCCGTGGTGCGCTCTCGGTTGTGGAAGAAGACGAGGGCTACAGCGCGCCACCGCCACCACCGGGGTCCGAGGAGCGACTACGGTACCGGCGAGGAGGAGGAGGCGGGAGACGGCGGCACGGGGTGCCGTTCAACCGGAGCGGCTATTACGCGCTGATAGTGATCGGGGAGATCGGCACGGAGCACCAGCTGGACACCGCCAGGGCGCAGATAGAGCGGGGTGAGTGATGAGCGGATCACCGGTCTGTGTATCTGTGGTTGTTATTTGTATGGCTGCTGTGATTCATGGGGAAAAAGGTTTAAAACCTGAAAACGTCAACAGGAGATATGTTTTGACGCAATGGACAGGATGGCATCCATGCATTTGCTGCAGCATTGCACCATGGGACACCACGCATTTCCCCCTTACCCACTGTGAACCCTATGACTGTGACATTGCTAAAGTTAGATGCAGCAGAGGTCTTGACTTTAATAGACTTGACTCTCGGTTTTAACCAAATACTGGAGCCTAAATAAAAGCCACAGATATCAATGTATGAACCAATCATTCATAACACACAAGTTAAGTAAAATAAATTAAATGTTTCATTTCCACGCTGCTCAATAATGTGCCTTTCAGTTAGCTTTGAGCAGATGTGTGTGTGTGTGTGTGTGTGTGTTATATGATTGCATGTGTATCTCTCCAGGCAGTGCACAACAACTTCACAGACATCATAGAGGAAAAAACACGTACAGCTTTCTCTTTCCTCTCTTTTTTGTTGTCACACTCTGGCATCATTACTCAGCTGAATATCTCTGCAAGTTTAAAACCCTCCTCCTCCTCCTGGGGGGGGGGGGGGGGGGGGGGCTGGGTTGTCAGTGTGTCTGAAGTTTAGGGATGTTGAGCATGTTGTTTGATGTTGCCGTGTGCCGACTCGGGATTATATGCCGGTCAGCAATTTTCTGCTGTGCCGATGCCAGTCTGAGCTGTTTCTCGGTCCAGATGATCAATCACTCTTTTAGATGCCAGTCTGGTGCCATATAACATCCCCATCCATCCCCTCTGGCCTCCTCTAACTTTACTGCTCTGTGCCGAGCATCCTATCCTCCCACCCCCCGATTCAATACAGCAGTGATTCTTCCGCCCAGGTCGGTGTTTGTAAGTGTGACTCGGTGGGAATGACCTGCCATCGACTCTCATTCGCTGCAGGGTCCTTTTCTCGGCCTGCTTATCTCACCCACACTGCAGTGTTGTCGTCAAACAAGACCCGAGGCTAAACAGCTTCCTGCACAGGTTTGATTGTGTAGCGCTGCAATTGATTCATGTGACAATAATATTGACATGATGTGTTAAAGTAGCCAATTTATTTCAATATAAGGCCAACAGTTATTCTTTAAAATAAATGAAATGCTAAATTAGCATATTAGCATGTCTATGATTCAGGGATTTTCCTCCACACGGCTCTCTACATGGTGACAGCTGAGCTGGCGGCTAGACGCTAACGGTGCTAACAGCGCAAAAAATGGCAACAGTGCTGAAGGTGAGGGCACACACACTGTGACCCACATGCAGCAACAGGCCGGACCAACGACGTATACAACGCACAGTGAAACTCTGATCACAAACAGACAGAGTGAGACTTTGTTGTCTCTACACAGCTGTCCAGATTAAATCTTGGTACTTCTACAATGTTGGCTTTGCCGCTCACAAGATCTCTGTATTTGAGAGTAAATCGTTCCTATAATAAGCTTTTATTCATGTTGTAATGGGAACTGTCAGGAAATGCTGCCAGGATGAAGGTTTAATGGGTTCTACTGGGTTCTCTTACGTTAGTCCACTACACTTGTAAAATGACAGCATGAAACACAGTGTTGTTGTTTTTTTAAATTTATTTTCCACTTAAGCCCGAGGCCACAGGCTGTCCGTCACATGGTTATTTTCTAACCCGTTGCTTTCAGCCCCAGGTTAAGGATTCACACTTCAGGGTCATACTTTTTAACCCCTACAGCTTGAAAGATATGCTACATGACTTGTATACGATTGCTCTGCTGATAGAGTGGCATTCCACCATCTACCTTCTGCATTTGCTCTGACTTTGAGGCCCACGTGTTCTTCCCCTGCTGTTTGTTTTTCTGGCCCTCCTGCACCAAAGCCCCCAGTACTCTTCATTCTTCCCGGAAAAGAAGAAGACGTTCCAGAGAAGAGAGGCTAATCAAACATCACTAACGCGTCCTGAGCTTGTGATTCAGTGTTTTCCCAGAGGTGCGGGGGAAGAATTTCCACCTTTTTGGGTTCAGCAGATCTGAAACCTGGAGGCAGTGAAATAGAAAATGAGTGTGACTTCTGACACTGAGCTTAATGCTCTTCCCCTCTCACGTCATAGACTCCACGTCCCACCTGAATTCAGATGATGTATCGTACTTAACTTTGAAACGGTGTTACTTTCCCTTTGCCACCCATACGGGTCAGTGGAGGTGTTCTGCAGCTGTAATCCTTTGGCTGCATGTCTAAGTGAGAACATGTGAACTATTTTACACACAGTGAAGCTAACGACTCATTCAGTGACTGATGGAGAATTTAAGGGGTAACATATTTGTATTAATGCCAATATTAACACGTCACACCTCTCCCACCCT
>NC_136634.1:4748131-4820631 GCF_949748355.1 Melanostigma gelatinosum
ATGAATGTATAAGTACTGTACATTAGTATTCAATGTGCATGCATACAGTTCATGGTCTTGAAAAGTAACCGTGTGCTTTCCCAAACGTAGGACAGCGATTCATGAAAATGCGTCGTCCCTTTTTAAGACGTGTGATGCGGCCGAAGGGCCGAAGGGCCGAGTATGGATTGCCCCCCCCCCCCTTTTTTTAGCACAGCACACGAGGCGGATCAATAGCACTTCAATGGAGAGCAATCCGATGGCTGCAGTGCAGAAATAGATAAGGGGATCACATTGCTTTGGGTTGGCGGAAAAATTTCCATTGTGTGGAAAAATGGCAGCAACAGTCGTCCCTCTCCACTGAGCTGAGAAGCTGAGCGGTCCACTGATACGATCTGGAGAATAGAGTGAAAAGAGAGTATCGATTGTGCTCTACTGTCTCCACCAGCTGAGGTGCCCTCGTGACCAATTTAAGTTTTAGTGCTGGAATGACTGTGCTCCTGTTGATGGAAACAACAGATACTTGTATGCTCAGCAAACATTCTTTATGAATGAATGAACGTCCTCAGTACTGTGGGAAGCACTGCAAAAGCAAAGCTACGGCTGTAAGTCTGTGAAGCTCAATTTGAGACGTCAAACGTAGCTCTGCTTTCAGTCCTCTGCTCATAGTGATTTGGTGTGAGGAGGAAAACATTTCCTTGCAATTATATCACAGGTGCACAGCAGAAGGAGAGAGGAGGGATGATGCTCATGAGCCACTGGCATGGCTGGACATGATTTGTGTTCATGTTTTTACCTTCTGCAAACAATAAAAAACCCTAAAGCGTGAGTTGCTGTTGTGTACATGGATCTTTGCCACAGTCTACTACAGTGTATTGGTTCAGGGTCCACATCAAATATTCATGCAGCTGCAGCTACTAAATACTGGCTTTAGGTCAAAAAAGCGTAAATCTTCCTATTAGCATTACAATGGTGAGCACTTGGGGCTTTTGGGCTGCTGTGGTTCAACCTTTTGAAATAGCCACAGCAAACCTGCAGCTGTGGCATTGGATCCGGTGCTGTATGCTGACAGCGTAGCGTGGAGTGTGTTTCATGACAGGAAACAATCAGCATCAGAAATTGTAACGACCTTCATGTTTAAATTGCCACAAGGAAAACAAACAGTTTTGTCCCACTGAAGCCTATGAGAGGTGTTTCTGTCATTTTGCCCGCCCCGTCAATCTCCCCCAAAAAACTTGGTCTTTTAAAGTATAAAGACTGGATTGAAAACTCATCCCACGTCATTTCTGTTCCTGAAACCTTTTCCTCTGCAACAAGTCTGAACTCCTTCCATAACGAGTAAGTGCTCACTACGTCTTTGATCTGTGCTCCAGCACACACAGAGAGTCTTTCTCACTGCTAGATTTCAATCAATCCTTCTCGTACAACATACGAAAGGTCATCTGCTGTTTTTGTTTCTCTCTGCGAAGCCTTTTTGTTATCGTAGCAACAGTAGGGAAGAAATATCAACTGCCTTCTTCATATGGAACAAATCAGAACAGGGACAACGTTTATCAACTAATTTCACTTCATTGTTCGAATGCTCGACATTTATCATTAATGCAAATGTCTGTGCAGGTTGACTTCACCTGAGTAGGGGAGACACAGAGAGAGAGAGAGAGGGCGAGAGAGGGGGAGAGAGAGAGAGAGAGAGAGAGAGGGAGAGAGAGAGAGAGAGAGAGAGAGAGAGAGGGCGAGAGAGAGAGAGAGAGAGAGGGAGAGAGAGAGAGAGAGAGAGGGAGGCATCCTTCCAAAGTGGTTCATTGCGTTTTACATTATTTAAGCAGCTATTGAATTATGCAAAGCTGTGATATTGATCCCAGGGCTTTCCATCACAGCAGTCTGAGGGAGGGAGAGAAAGTGAGTGAGGGTGAAGAAGAGGGGGGGACATGAGGAAAAGAAAGGAGAGATGTATACTAAGAACAGGAACAGGAATACATCCTGCATTCATGTTCTTGAATAAAAATGGCACCAACAGTGAAGACGTTAGGTCAGAAATAAGGAGACTAAGAAGTTACTTCAGAGGGAACAGAAAGAGAGAGATGGTTTGTAAAGAATATGTATTGTTGTGCTTCACACATCATAAGCGGCCTCCCTTCAGGGCCAAAGCGTCAGACCTCAGCTTGAGGTATCCATCTAGAGGAAGACACACTGACCTTTAACTGGCCTGGCTTGAATGTTGTTCTTGTTGGCGGGTGAAATGAGGTGAAACTCAGACTTGTCAGTGACGCTGGAGGTGGAAACACCATCTGTCCCAATATGTTTGGCTCTGGTTGATCAAACGAAGGCTTCCAGGTGGAGTACAAGCAGAGAAAGTACAACTTCAGTCTGAAAATGAGATATTTTTATTCTCTTGTCAGAGTACTTTTCTTAAATACTAGCTCACTAGACCTGTTATTATACTGAGAGCAGAAACCGTCAGTGTGGAGTTACCGTGGTAATAAAGTGCACAGAGAATGCTAATCAATAAAGACTTTTTATTGTCACACATTGTGCTGTACACAGCACAGCACACAGTGAAATTTATATTGTGCATTTAAACCGTATAAGAAATATGGGCAGCTGCAGCGTCTGTGGAGCAGTTTGGGGGCCCGGTGCCTTGCTCAAGGGCACCTCGGTAGTGACCAGGAGGTGAACGGGCACCTCTTCAGCGACCACGCCACACTCTACTTGGTACTTAGTCCTTGGACAGAATTGAACAGTCCACCCTTTGACCAATCAATCAATCCGCTGGGCCATTAATATCACAGATGTGTCTGCATACATGTCAGCTGAACACGTCCCATTCTGCTCACATGTTGGTCACAAAAATCTAGTATTTCAAAAATAAAAGTTTGTTTATTTTGCTTGTTTATGGTAAGAACAAATCGGAGCCTGTCAATTGTCTCATTATTGGGTTAAAATAACAACAATACAAATCTCTGTAGCGATCGTGCTCTAGTCTGCTAGCAATGCAACATTACAATCAATTATATTAATTATATGGTAACACATGCAATTTCACCAATTCTGCGCAGTGTGTCAGCACAGTGATTCCAGCGTTGACTCTGACTCAGCTTTTAGTCCAACCCACAAACTCTTTGATTGTTTTGGTCGTTTCTACGCCACACCTGTCAGTGCACCAAGGCTCCTCTGATTGGCTGTTTCGGGTGATAAGGCAGTCATCGTGAGCAGAGAGGCGTGGCCTCAGCATCTACTGAGTGATCTGATCAGCTGACGGGGTTTATTCCAGGGACAGAGGAGATGGAGAGCTAGATGAGGTGTGTGTGTTCGTTCAGGGGATTGTTAAACGGTGAGATGGATGGCAGTGGGCGCAGTGTACTCGTGGCACCAAACAGTCAGCGGCACACACACGTACGTGACAATACATAAAGGTCAACAACAACACATATGAGGGACTTAATACCCAACATGCAGCGGGATTATATACAAAAGCCTAAAGAGCAAACTGAATGGCAAAGACACACACACCCTTTACTGGAGCGTAAACATTGTCATGATTTATTTTTATGATTCGTTTTGAGCTACGTTTTATGAGACGGCGTGGTGGAGAGAGGTATAAAAGATAAGAGCGAGAGAGCGTTGGCTGCTCTCACATAACGTGACACTAAGTCAACAACTAAATATAAACACATCGGTGTTGTGGGCGGACGTTATGCACACAGTAAGTATCAGCCGTGCTTTCGGCCTGTTTAGGTCAGACTGTTGTTTGTGCATGTTTCTCTCTGTATTCTCAAAATGTGCAGCGCATGCTGCTGTAACAGCCTCTACTCTCCTGTGGAGGCTTCCCACACGATGCTGAAACCCCCGTCGTCTTGCGGGGATTTGCTCTCGCTCAGCCACGAGAGCGACAGTGAGGTCGGCCACAGATGTTGGGGCGATGAGACCCGACTCGCAGTCGGCGCTCCGGTTCATCCCCAAGGTGTTGGATGGATTTGAGATCAGGGCTCTGTGCAGGCCACTCATGTTTTTTCACAGCTAAATGTGAAAATCCTCTCTGCGTGGACGTGGCCTCGTGCTTGGAGACACTGTCATGTTGTAACGGGTACAGGCCTTCACCAAACGCCCGTAACATGACTTCAGGTCCTCGTACCTTTTTTTACATGTGGTATACATAAAAGTATACTTGTCGAAAGGTATTTATAATCAACACAATATAATTAGTGAGTAAATGAAGTGGGCAATACCGCAGGACTCCACAAGACATAAGGCTCCAGATTCTCTATGTGACAGTCAACTTGTTGCAATGTGATTCGTCCTTGGCCCTGGGTTAAAATGTGGTGTTGTGGGATGACTGTATTTTTTGCACACATTTGTGTTTACTGTGAGTGAAACTTAGGGGGCCATCGGGGCCTCCATTTTTGCCCCGGGGCCCCCTGGTGGAGAACTCCGGCAGTGCTTGCAGTGGTGCTTTTTTGGGGGCTCTTTTGGGGTCCCTCCTGCCCTGATTGCCTTGGAATTTGGTTTTGATCGTCTTGGTCCCCTGAGGTTGATTCCGAATGGTATTTTGGTGCGTCCCTGATCTGTCCTGTAGCGCCACCATCAGGAACATTTATTTTCTCACTCATTTAAGACAAAATGAACCGTAACAAGAGTGATTGAATTGTTAAGCATTACTCCTGGTTGCATTACGTACTCCTACAGATTCACCAGTGTCGTTAACTCAATGTACTATCACTCCCTGTGGCTCCATTTTGCCCTCTTACAGAAAATAAATAAAAAACTTGATAATAATGTGTCTGGGAAGTTCCTTAGTGAATGAAGTTGGAGGCTATGTGTACTCCCCGATGACATAACTTCACATATAGTCCGTTAATAGCCAATTTAATTTGACATATTTTTGATTTGCTGCATAGTGGGTTGTTTTCCTACTATTTTGTATGTGATTGTATTTGACAATATAGTTGCTGCCTAACTTTTTTATCTTTGTTTTCTTATTTATTTTTTTTACTGGTGAAATGGACATTACACAAAGCGGGTACAGTGGCATACAACATGTAGGAATAGACAGAAACGGAAATACAGTTGAAACGAGACGGAACAAAACATATCAAAACAAATAAGAAATGTATAAAACAACACGATTGACATCATAAATACGCAAACCAGTTGTTGTTAAGTCGGGACGGGCTCATTTATAAACTGCTGCCACTCTCACGGTGTCGCTGTAAAATTGAAAGCAGATGTTTTCATTAAGCGCAGTGAGATATGGCGCAGAACACCACTCAGCCAATCACACACACGCGCACAGACACACAGCTCAGCGCTGCTGTCTCTCTCCCTCCGCTTACAAAAGCAGTCCACCCACCCACACCGGCTCGGCAGTGAATGAGTTACAGCTGGTGCAGTGTGTGAGCCTGCACGGTGCGCCCCTCCCTGGTTGGACCGCACGCCGCTGGTCGATTGTCAGCAGACGGATGTTGCCGCATCCCGGCGCGCTGCGCTCCGCTACCAGGCTGCGTTCGTCTCCAAATGTGCCCAATCTCCTCCTCTGTCCTGCTGTCTCCGCCTGACGCACACAGACAGACAGACAGACATACACACACCGCCGACGCTCCTCTCCGGTTTCTAAACACACAACTCTCCGGTGAAGTGGCTTATCTTCCATAACGGTACGTAAACTGTTTCTGACAAACCCCCTAACTGATGTAGGATCTTTGCTTTTCTGCCTTTTTGCGCGGAGTTCATTGCGACGGCAGGTTTCTTGGGTGGGATGCTGTGGAGCGACTGCTGCGTATTTTGCCTGTTTTTGCTCGCAGCTATGATTTCTCTCTCTTCCTCTCCGCACAGACGCGAAGTTTACCCCCAAACAACTGCGCGCCAATCGGCTTTATTCTAGTGTTGTTGATGTGCGGAGAGAAATGTCTGCAAGTAATTCGAGCACGAGACAGCATAAACTCGTTCATCAAGCAATCCTCTCAAATCTACCTTGACATAAGAGGAGGCATGCAAGGTTCAGACGGGATCCCAGCAAGTCCTTTATCCAAATAACGGGATTAAATCATAGAACAGTAGGTTCCTTTTTAACCTATTTTATCTGAAAATATACTGTCAGCCGAAAGATGTATCACGTATATGAGCTTTTATGGGAACTATAGTGCAGCCTGTACCTACTTTTATAAATTCAAGTATTATTATAATAGAAAACCAAAAGATGCGAGGTTTGAGGGTGATGTAGTGGATAAAGAGATTGTCCTGTAACTACAAGGACGCCTGTTTGATCCCCTAAAATTAGCCTTTTTTTCTGCCCAGTCATTGTGAGTCGATTTGGATGATAGATATGAGAAACACCTTACCTGCCGGTGATGCGGATGAACTCGGTGCCCCCTACAGACATGAACAAAAAGCAACTCAGTAATGGTGTCATTGCTATGGTTTCCAGTTGGCATGCTGGCAACGTAACGGGATGAAGTCAGTCTCTGGACTGTGCTTTGGTCCAGAGGAGGACAAATGACCGTGCAGGTTCAGACTTGAGTGCACAAAGAGAGGATAGAGGCAGTGTTTGTCTGTGTGCGTGTGCTTTTTCTTGCGGAAACAACTTGCCATCATTTGTACTCTGAAATAGATAACCTTGTTTTGTGATGATTCATTCATGCATGCCGACGATGTTGCCATGTTGCTATTGCAGTGAAACCATGCTGTGTGTGTGTGTGTGTGTGTGTGTGTGTGTGTGTGTGTGGTGGGCTGAAATGACGAGTGATGCCAGGAAAAGCTGTTATTTTTCAGTATTAGTATTCATCCTGGGTTATTGAGTTATCACCACCTCAGGTTGCTCTAGTTTCCTGTGCTGGTTTCTTGGGACTGGATATTTGTTTCCAGTGACTCAGCAATGGTGGTTCGACCCTGTGTGTGTGTGTGTGTGTGTGTGTGTGTGTGTGTGTGTGTGTGTGTGTGTGTGTGTGTGTGTGTGTGTGTGTGTGTGTGTGTGTGTGTGTGTCACTGATCTGGTTGACTGTCTGCGTGAACGATGTTTTGGCGCTGTGAGCTAAACTGTGAATGTCTGTATGCATGGCCGTGTTTCAGTAATTGCTTTGCAACAGCTAATCCCAACTTTAATTTTGGGATTAAATTGAGCCGTCAGCTTCTATAATCATGTGTCATAAAAGATTTCCTCTGATGAGCAACTTTGATTTTCGGGGGTCAAAGATGCTGCACATCAGTCCATGACTTTGTTTGAAAAAGATATGACGATGTACTTGTTTGTGTTGTGTTTGCCATGGATGTAATGCTATATTTATATGAAAGTAGTGCTGTAGATGTCCACCTTTATTTTATTTTGTGCCAAAACTATAATCTCGACTACATCTCTGATATTTCGAAGAGCAGAATCTGGGCCCTGCGGCATGCTGGGAAATCTTTATTTTAGCAGAATATGTTTCGCCCAGTTGGCAACCTCTGGGTCTGAAAAGTAAAGCCAAGTGCCTCAAACTTGCATTCTTTCTAATGTCCACCAGGGGGCGACTCCTCTGGTTGTATAGAAGTCTGTGAGAAAATGACTCTACTTCTCTCTTGATTTATTCCCTCAGTAAACATTGTGAACATGAGTTTATGGTCTCAATCTCTAGTTTCAAGTCTCCTTCAACAAGCATGATGTTCATTTCGTAAATTATGGTCCCATTTGAAGTAAGATAGACCATAAAGCAGAGTATGTTTTAGGGCGTGGCTACGTTGTGATTGACAGTGTTTTCGTTTTACAACTTTAAACCTTTCACACTTTGTTTTCAGTTCATGAAAGTTAGTCGTAACCTTCTTGTTGCATAAAGAATGTATTTTTCAGCATTTGGTTGTACTTAGCTCCACCCACTTGTGCCGCTTCTGGTTGCAAAATGGCGTCGGCCAAAAACCAAGATGGTGACGGCCAAAATGCTCAGCTTGAGGCATCAAAACCGTCGTCTGCAAACCAATGGGCGACATCACAACGACTGCGTCACTTCTTATATTCAGTCTATGATTTAGCCCGATACTTGTAAAACATTGTATAAATGTGAAAGAAATAAACTTAAAACTGCACGGTTCCAATCCCCAGAGCTAAGGTACCACTCAGCAAGGCAGCTTCAGGAATCACATGTGCTTATAGCTGCTCGGCCTGCCAGAGAATCGACTGCTCGTAGTTGCAGTGAGAGTGCTGAGTCACAGTTTGACATTTGCTTCCCACGATCCAGTCCTCACATCCCACACTGACTCTACATAAATACAAGGTTTCTACACAAACTATAGAAAGTGCTGTGGACTATAAAGACACAAACTGCTGCAGATGAGTCGTCAAATCAAAAGGAAATGTCTTCAGCTTTTTAATGCCTTCTGGTTTTAGATGCCAGTCATTGACCAGTTGTACTAGTCTCTTATCATAAAGCATGAGAATATCCATGAATGGATCCTCTTGGGTCTCTTTTATAGCACACAATTCTCCAGTTTTGGAGGGAGTGTTGATGCCGGTACAGCTTTAGACACCGAGCAGCTGAGGCATTAAGGTTAGAGCCGATTCAAACCAGACGAGAGAAATCTCGGAGCAGAAAAGAACATTAATGAATGTAAATATCAACATCTACTGATCTATGTGGCCAATAACTTGTTGTCTTTTCTCCTACCCTCCTCTCTACCAGGAGGCCACAGGTCAGGGTCCTCTGATAAACAGCTGTCCTGCAGCTGGAGGGTGTTTTGTCTTTTTGCCCTTCAGCAGAGCAGGTGTTTGACGACATGGAGGTTGTCCAGTTGAAACATACTGGAAGGGCACAGACTAAGGCTGCGACTCACAATTAATCTGATTGTTACTATTATGTTGTTGATGAATTGTTTGGTCCACAACATTTCTTTTGAAAGTTGTGAGCAATGTCCAACATGATCTCCTAAAGCCCAAGGTGACGCCATCTAATTCTGACCAACAGTCCAAAAACCAAAGATATTCAGTTGACATGAAAAACAGAAAATCCTCATGAGTTAGAACAAGTGAATGTTTGTTTGAAGATTTACTTACACGATGAATAGATTTTCAAAATAGTTGCTCATTATTTTTTATGTAGAGTTACTTATGGGTTAATCTCAGCTCTAGATCAGACCTGGAAACAAAACAGGTGCAAGTTTTTGAGTAAAACTTGCAGGTTGTTCCATCAGGTTATCTGATTTTATCCTCAGACTCAACTGCAAAGTTTCAAATCACTAACTTTTAGCTACTCAAGTCGGTTGTTATTTGTTAAGCTGCGAGGATTTAGAACTGTTGGAGACTATCAACCGCGCTCGCTAACAGATTAGCCGCTGGCTGAAACTCGACGGTGGGGAGGCGAGCGTCTGGGTAAATTGATCACATGTTAGGGCAACACATTCTTACCCCAACTCGTCAAATACCGACGCTAGGCCAGTGGCCCTGAGCTTCAAACTGTGACGCTCTAGGAACCCATCTAGCATCGGTTTTGGACGTGGCGGGGACGGCGTGTCAATATACGCTCGTTAGACACAGAGTCGCTTTTCAAAATAAACTTCCGTCCGCGAAGGAAGTTTAGGTTCAGGCAATAAAAACCACATAGTTGGGGTTAGGAAAGAATTGTGGATTGTGTGAATACTGAGGACTAACGACTGACGTGACTAAATGTCAACGTCGACTCTTAGTTTCTTATGTCACTGGATCGTATGGGGACATTAGATGGCTTTTTAATTAGTGGCCAACTTGATGATGTAAATGCAGTCGGAGGGCAGTGCTTGAAATCGGCTTGAGCCAGCTTGTCATGCATACCAGCAGGACTTTGAGCGATCCTCTCGGGTCGGTGACTTGTCGAAAAAGACCCGTTCTTACTTGAAGGAAAAATATTCATTTCTGCATGTAACAAAGTCCGGTTTTCCGGCCAATTCGGCTTCTGGGTATATTGCTTTTACTACTGCTTCTTCTGCTGTCACCATTGCTCTCTGCAAACTTGCTGTGACGTTTCCCTCACACCTGGTTCACAAAGAAAATTGTCCAGTTGCCATTATCTTCCCTCCGCAGGCCCAGCAGGGCTGGTCGAGTTGTTAGCGAGGCAGGCTTCTATCAGGAAAGTCGTGGCTTTGATGCCAGCTTCCATCGACTGACACCGAGCCCCTACCTGCTCAGTTCAGATAAGAGCATCGGCTAAATGTAGTTCAGAGACACTGGGAGTGTGCTGCATTGTCAGGTGGACTGGGAGAACATTATAAAGCTGATGCAGGGAGCTGGCATCACTATGCTGCTGGCTCATTTCCTTGACAAAACCTTTGGGGTTTTTCTGTACAAAATATATGCTTTTTTTGGCTCATTCAACAAACACTGGCAAACAAAAATATCTCCACTTCAACACAGCATGATGTACATTTTGGTCCATTTAGAGTCAAAAAGACCATAAAGCAGAGTACGCTTTAGGGCGGGGCTACCATGCGATTGAAAGTTCGCTATCACGACTTGTAACATTTCGGTCGCCTCAAAATGTCTTCTTCAGCGTTCGGTTGCACTTAGCTCCGCCCTCTCGTGCCACTTCTGATTTAAAAAATAAAAAAATGGCGACAGACAAAATGCCAAACAGCAGTCCACAAACCAATGACCAAACATCCCGGTGACCACATTCTTGTAAGCAGTCTATGGCCGAAGTACAACTTCACAGTTGTTGTTGTTGTTATAGAACCACTGTTTTGGTATGATTTTATTTATTTATTTGACATCATGATGGTGATGTTCGCTTTCTGTGTTTCGATAACATGTTTTGGCTTTTTACAGCATCTCATCTCATGAACACATACTGTACTTTGTGTACCTGTACTGTATATGTACAGTATGCTTTGTCAGCTGTACATCAGTTTCCTGATCACTGCTTCAGTTAATGATCATACAGTAGATCACTTTTAAGTTTCTTCATTTAAAGGGGTCGTGTATCCTAGATCGTCCCCAGCTATTGGGTCACCCCACCTGAAGGAGAAGCGGACCTGGCTAAGATGTTTAGTTTTAGTGTCCTTCTTTTAAACTGCTGTGTCAGAGGAAGCACTGAGTACTGCACTGGTATTTTTTTGGGAATGAAAATGTCCATTCACACAACAAAACACAGGCTTGCAGACTTTCATAAAGCCTCATTGGGCAAACCCTTGAGAGGTGTCCGATGCAACAGCATCTTGGCTGCGTAATTTGTCACAATGTACGATAAAGAAGTGCTAGTTACATGAATAAGAACCGGATATAAATGACCATCGCCGCTGCGTAAAACATAAATGTCTGTGTAGTCTTTCGTCTTCTGAAGAACCCTGGGTAGTGTTTACGAGACAAAGGAGGAGTACTGAGCGACCGGGTACCGAGCCGAGAGTCTCGGGACTCGTCGACAACAATGGAGAGGGAAAAAGAGGGGAGGTTCTGGCTCGGAGAATGCAGCAGTGAGCAGTCTTTGCAGTGTTTTCGCACCTCCCTGTTTGATCTGATGCTTTAGCCAGCTCTCCCTGCTGCTGGAGTCTGTGTGTGTGTGTGTGTGTGTGTGTGTGTGTGTGAGAGAGAGAGAAAATGTACACTTATGCAGAAAATAGCCATGCTGTGTTTGTATTGTATTTGTGTAAAAAGGGACTGCTTCGACTCTTAGTACAGACCAATGCGACGAACTCCTCCCTCCTTCTCCAAACACCCCCTGCTGAGAGTCCCGGTTGTTCTGGAGAGAGTCTCAAGGTGCAGAAGCTGTATTCGGTTTCTATCTCTGCTCCGTCCTGCTTGACGAGCTCTCTGTCTGTCTTTACATTCGCTCTCCCTCCGTCTAGATTTAGTCTTTGATTTGTTACCAGTGCAACCATGCGACCCACATCAGATGTTCATTTAAACACACAGCTAGTAGATCTGAATCCGGGACACGAAGGGTTAAAAACCAAAGAGTGGGATAGATGTACGAATTGAAAGGCAGTAAGGAACATTATGCAGCTTTTATTTTATTTTTTTGATGGAAAGCAATAACACTCAGTGAAAGATGCAGAGAAGAGTCTGAATGACAAAGCAAAAAAAAGAGAGAAAGACAGAAAATAGATGGTTTTACACTGAGTGCAGAGTCAAAGTGAGAAAAGGAAATTTGTACAAATAACTCAATCTGCCATAACTACCATCATATACAATACAACAGAACACCATTCCACCTGGTCATCCCTCACTATGTTTCTGCAAACGTGACACCACCCATTCTATTAATATTGAAATATGTATAGTATATATACCGGTGTATATATATATATATTTTTTTTTTTTGTGTATTTTTACTATTATTGATTTCTGTTTTGTTTTTCTTGCTGGACAACCAATTGAAACCCACGTACATGCACACATGAACATCCATATGCACACATACTTACCTGTTTTTAATTAAAAAAAAAAAATGTTTTGGTTTTTTTTTCTTTTATTTAAAAAAAAATTATTATTATTTTTTATATATTTTTCCCTCCATCTCAAAAGGCTCAAGGACATTCTCTCACACACACACACACACACACACACACACACACACACACACACACACATACACACACACTGACTATATGATATTTGCTGGCTTTTATCCCACTGTTCTTGTCATCCTCTTGTTGTTATGTCTATGTATTGTCTTAATATTGTCTCGTGTCTTTCAATAAAAAATGTATTCAAAATAAAAAAGAAAGACAATGAACACGGACGGACAGACGGACAGAGAGACAGACAAACGGGATAAAGCGAGAGCCGGAGTGCTGAGGTGCCTCAGTGTCTGCAGTGTCAGCAGTAAACATTGATTCCTCCTCCAGGAGTTGTTCCCAGAGGGCCCCAACCTCCATCCCTCTGTCTGCTCTGAGCCGCTGACGGGGACGCCACCGTGTTTCCACTGCGCCGGACACACCCAGACTCTGAGGCACTCGACCTCAGCGAGCCAAGCAACGCTCAGATGTTGAGAATGTGATTTGTTAACAGCTACTTGCGGCACATGCTGCGTCTCTGCCCCCATATTGTTTGACTCATTGCACAATATGGTGCCACTAATACAGTACATACCAATGCAGTTACAACGGCCGTTAAAGGATGTTCGTAATTCTTGTAAAAATAAATTAGACGGGGCGGAAAAACACATTATTTTACTCGGTAATAATTTGACAAACCGTTCCCAACTCAATGGCCACTTACCCGGTTTGTTCAGTGTTTTCATGACTGTCACATGGTCTTCGTCAGCGGATTGAGTTTGAGAACCAAGTCAAGTTATCCTTATCAGCATTTATTTGGTTTTTCTAAACATTTTTTATTTACACACTCTGATGTTGAACAATCACACAGGAAGACATTTGTAAAAGGAAAAGCAGAAAAACACGTTTTATTAGCTGTTCTACTTGCACATCTTTTTCCGTCATGGTTTCTAGCTCAGTTTTATTTAATGCTATTAATAACTGTTGTAGCTGTTGGCAAACATAAGGTGTTTTTTTCTAAATTCTGTGGGAAAGTGGTGCAGAACGAGGCTTTGTTTCTTCCACAACGAGATATGTTGTAATCACAGTAAATCTAAAATATGTATATTTTTCCTGGAGGTATTTTGAAATATATTCTGGTAAATGCAGAGTTCGGGTTACAGTGCATGATACAGGATGAAAGGAAGTGAGGTCACCGAAAAAGTAAATCAAAACATTTCATCACAAAATGACTCCTTTCGATGAAGTGAGCGTTTGAGACGAAGTCGATCTTTGAGGTTGGATTTGTTTTCCTGAATGTTCACCGAGTTCAAGAGGCCTCAGAGAAATGTTTTCCTGCTTCCCCTTCATTGAGCTGCCGGGCTCGACGTGAACACGGGCAACGAGTCGTCATTAGACAAAACACGGACAAGGAACCCGGTCTGAAGCTTAACCTGAGGACCGGCATCCTGCTGAACAAAGCGAATAAGGAAGCAGACGAGAACTAATGAGGAGCCAGTGTCCATGGTAACCTGTCCTTCACTTAGCCTCGTTGGGAAACAACTTTTGGTTTTTACTGTGACGAAGCCGAGAGACACTCAAATGTCACAGAGGAGCTCATGACTCGTTGCACACAATATTTTAATAATTACCTGAAAATGTAGTAAAATGTGCACTCAACCCGATCGAAGATGTAAAAAACTTGACCAATATTATCACAAATGTCTGATGTTGTAATACTGTGTTCATTTTCAGTCCAGAGAATCTGAAAATGTTTCATTGGATTTGAAATGAAAGAATGACTTTGAGGTTAAAGTGTTGCCTCTGAGCACCAGACAGTAATGTGCAGAATGGGCAGAAACATCCTGCTCGTCCACTCCGTTCTGATCTGTGCAATTTAGCAGAAATCAAATCGTTTCTGGTCAACTGTTTCTCATTTCACATCCATTTCAAACCCTTTTTGAAAGCAAACATTTCACAAGATGATGCGCTGTGTATGAGACTGTTTTACCTTCATCGCTTCACTCACTTGTGTCGCCACGTTTTGCACCTTCTGTCATCTTCTGTTGCAGCGATCCGGCCGGTCTGAGCGAAGACACTTCGAGGACCGGTCAGCACGGGTATGATGGGGCTTTGCGTTTCATGCGTCTTTACCTGATAACAACGTACCAGAAGCATCTGTTCTACATTTTAAATTCATGAAGCGTTGACAGTTTGCATTTCCAAATATGAAATCAGTGTCCAGTGTTAAGATTAGTAGGATAACATGACTCTAACAGTGTTATACATTTGGTATACTTGCTCATTTTACATTTACGGGATTAAAAACATGCTTTTTAAAATGATCATGATATCCGTCATATCATGACAGGTAAAAATGTTATTACAATATCAGGCTATTTATTACATTATAGGGTTTCATTGCATCTGCGATCAGGTTAAGTGCAAACTTTAGGCGTTATTATATTGTCAGGTAATTGTTAGTGGGCTTTTTTTCTGAATATGAGTTTCATTTTTCAAAGTTTAAATATTCAAAATCCTCCTGCAGACCTTTAAACCTGCAAACAGAACAGCAGATTGAAAAACATAAACTACGTCAAGCTGCATAGTCCTGAAATAAGCCGGTGTGCATGTTGATCCAAATCTATTTGAGCCAAGAAAGGAACTGGAACACGCAGCTTTTTTCTTTTTCTTGTATAAATACTTTGAATTGACCGCAGCAAATAAATAATAGTGAAATCCGAAGCTGGGTGCTCCAGTTTCCTTTTGAGCAATAGTCAAAGATTTGGATCAACATCGGCTTGTGCTTCTCTGAGAGCCTCAGCTGCTGTATGTAATCGTAGTATGTAGCCGTGAGAGGAGCTTCTGTGTATGTTATATTTTAAAGCCACCTTAAGCTGAGAGTTTCAAATTCAACAAAAACACACAATGAACAGAGTCCGAAAGTAAAAATATGTTTTAAAAACTTCCTGTTGAAACACAAAACATTCCCTTGAAAAGTAAACAAACTTTTTACGTGTATTGGAATTTATTTATTCCCATGAAAACATAACACTTTATGAAACGTAAGAAAAGTAGGAAATATAACACTTGAGGCGATAACATGTCCCCTTCAAAATAAAAGTCTCCCTTTTATTAGAATTCAACACAACATTACACAATGCCACACAAGTTCATTGAGGAGAAATAAGGCCGGCGTGTGAATGTGACTTCTTGTTCTAGATACAGCCTGAACACAAACGGCTCGTTACTGTGGGAGTTTATACTGTTGGACAGCGAGGGGAAATGTTTGTGGCGGCCTGAAAAAGAAGGTCTGACACATTTTAGTGTGATCTTTGAACAGCATGTACTGTGTGTGTGTGTGTGTGTGTGTGTGTTTGAATGTAGACTGCTCTCAGCGCCTCATTAGGCCTTTAGCTGGAGGGAGGGGGGTTACAGGGGGTAGCAGTGATGTCATGGTTGGCACGCTGTGGACCGGACTCTAAGAGACGAAGACGCTTTGCCAATGTCCTCCTGCTGCATTTCCATGCTTGTCCTCACTCTCCGGGTGGTCGGTCGGCCCGTCGGTCTGTTTGCTTCTCTCGCTGTCACTCTGATTATAGTTCCTTCTGCTCCTGTAAAGTTTATTTTGAAGGTTTTTCTACTCACATTTTTTTTTGGAGTGCTTCAAATATATGACAAACATTGCTGCAAATCCAATTTGAAAGTATTAATCTGAAGCTGGTTTTGTGCGCGCAAATCATTGATCCTTTATTATTAATGCAATTTAAATGCCATTTCAAAGACTTCCTGTCAGCACTGTTACCATCGTTTGCACTGTTTGCGCTTTTAGCACCGTTAGCAGCAAACTTCCGGCTCAGCTGTCGCCATGTTGAGAGCCGTGTAGAGGCTATCCCTCAATCATAGATATGCACTGAATTTGGAATTTTATATCTTTACATCAAATCACAAAATATCAGTCACTATTCATTTCTATGCAGACATATTGCTTTTTGTTTTTGAGAAACCCTTAAATGTGATTGTTAAAGATTGAGTGAGGCATTTTATCGTATTAGAAAAATAAACGTGTCATTGCTGTCACATTTATGAATGCTGAATATCTGAAACTTTACTCAAAAAGTATTGGTATCAGACATTAGTGTTCACAAGGATGTGTGAGTGTGAGAGTGTGGCTGTGGGAGCTGTAGGGCATCACCATGGCAGTCGGCAGCAACAAAGACTGAATGATAGACTTGCAAAAGGAGCTCAGAGGCCCTTCGAGGAGCAGAAGAATAGAAGGAGATTGGATGGCTGCTGTTATAGAAGTTGGAATAACTCGAGTCTGCTCTGAAATACTTACATACGGAAATACCAAAGAGCTCTGGCTCTTTCATTGACACTTCCTCACCCGCCATCGTATCCTCCTCCTATTGATTTTTAGTCTTTTAATGTGTCAGACATGGTTATGTGAGCTCTAGCCCCGTGTTAAATAAGGTGATGAATTCTCCCGAAAAGACTGGAGAGGTTAGGAAAGTGCTTTGCAATCATTTGGCTGATATTCTCCTCATTCATGTGTTAATGACTCCAATGCTGATAATGAGTCGGAGCTATTCAAGAACCCGCGAGTGCAAAGTGTTCAACCGAATCGTTTTTGAACAAGTAAAGTGATTCGTACATTTTAATTGTCACATTATCGTAAAGACATTTGTGTCTTTGTTTTTTGTGTCTCTTATTGACGTTTTTGAATTACAAGAAGTACAGATTAGAATGCTTAAACTAAAACTAAGACGAGACACATTTTTGAAGGTGAATTAACTGGAAAACGTAACCTGCTTACGTTAGTAACCTGTTGCTTTAGTTGAAGGATTAGACGAATGTCTCATCGAAGAGCGTGATCGGTCTCAATCACTGTCTGTTCAAAGTGTTGGTCATCGGCTCGCCCCCCAATTTAGAGAAAAACAAACCACCTGAAAACATTCTATATCTGTTTAAGTGTACGCTATATTTAGAATATATTCCTGGGAGTGAAACTTCTTCACACCACCATCTTCTGTAGTAATACACCGACTCTGGATAAGTACCTCAAACAACCCCACATCAAAACATCCAAACTGTCCCTTTAAGGTGCACTTTACTGCAGTTTCATGGCTCACTGTTTGACTAAAACCACAAGAAAGCCAGCTACAGTTACCACCACACTGGTACATTAGTGATTGACAATTTCTCTGCAACAATTGATGAATGATAAGAATTCAGTCGGAAGAATAGTTTTGAGAGAACTCTCAGTCTGTGTACAGAATAAATGTGAGACGAGTTATTCTTCTTCAAGACAAGATGTACTTTAACTGATCCCTGAGGGGATATTTGAAGGCTTTGCAGAGGTTTGGATGTCTAGTCGTTCATTAAACCAACATTGTACTCCTGACTCTACAAGGCACCACTTTAAAGGGTTTATTGCATCATAGATCAAAGTTAAGCGGATTATGTTGTGTTGAGTATGTCTGACACATGCATATCCCACTTCACATGTGGATAAACGACTATTAGGTATCCCCAGAGCCAAGGCTCACTTCTTAAAAAAATACAGTTAGACACAGGGCGTCTGTAGAATGGAGCAAACGGTATCACAAAATCTAAAAGTGCTTACACTTCGAAAAAAAACAACTAGAAAGCGGCACTCAGTGGAGTGCAGATCTCCGCAAGGTGTCTACAACGACCACTGATACAACCCACCGTCGAGACACCAAGAGGCCACGTACAGCAGGCTAGCTGTCGCAGAAGACATTTCATACAATGTTTTGACAAAAACTAAATTAAACTCACCAATCAGTGAAAAGCTGTTGTGGTGCCGCGCCAGCTGTTGGAAAAAAGGGTTTCAGTGTGAAAAGGCCCTTCACTCACTCACTCGCTCACTCACTCACTCACTAACACACTCACTCACTCACTCACTCACTAACACACTCACTCACTCACTCATTAACTCACTCACTCATTCACTCACTCACTCACCAACACACTCACTAACACAGTCACTCACTCACTAACACAGTCACTCACTCATTCACTCACTCACTCACTAACACACTCACTCACTCACTCACTCACTAACACACTCACTCACTCACTCACTAACACAGTCACTCACTCATTCACTCACTCACTCACCAACACACTCACTAACACAGTCACTCACTCACTCACTAACACAGTCACTCACTCATTCACTCACTCACTCACTAACTCACTCACTCACTAACACACTCACTCACTCACTCACTCACTCACTAACACAGTCACTCACTCATTCACTCACTCACTCACTCACTCACTAACACACTCACTCACTCACTCACTAACACACTCACTCACTCACTAACACACTCACTCACTCACTAACACACTCACTCACTCACTAACTCACTCACTCACTCACTCACTAAGACACTCACTCACTCACTAACACACTCACTCACTCACACACTCACTCACTCACTCACTAACACACTCACTCACTCATTCACTCACTCACTCACTAACACACTCACTCACTAACACACTCACTCACTCATTCACTCACTCACTCACTAACTCACTCACTCACTCACTCACACACTCACTCACTCACTCGCTCACTAACACACTCACTCACTCGCTCACTCACTCGCTCACTAACACACTCACTCACTTACTCACTAACTCACTCACTCACTAACACACTCACTCGCTCACTCACTCGCTCACTAACACACTCACTCGCTCACTCACTCGCTCACTAACACACTCACTCGCTCACTAACACACTCACTCACTCACTAACACTCACTCACTCACTCACTAACACACTCACTCGCTCACTAACACACTCACTCGCTCACTCACTCGCTCACTAACACACTCACTCGCTCACTAACACACTCACTCACTCACTAACACACTCACTCACTCACTCACTAACACACTCACTCACTCACTCACTAACACAGTCACTCACTCATTCACTCACTCACTCACTAACACACTCACTCACTCACTCACTCACTAACACACTCACTCACTCACTCACTCACTCACTAACACACTCACTCACTCACTAACACACTCACTCACTCACTAACACACTCACTCACTCACTAACACACTCACTCACTCACTCACTAACACACTCACTCACTCACTAACACACTCACTCACTCACTAACACACTCACTCACTCATTCACTCACTCACTAACACACTCACTCACTAACACACTCACTCACTCATTCACTCACTCACTCACTAACTCACTCACTCACTAACACTCACTCACTCACACACTCACTCGCTCACTCACTCGCTCACTAACACACTCACTCACTCGCTCACTCACTCGCTCACTAACACACTCACTCACTTACTCACTAACTCACTCACTCACTAACACACTCACTCGCTCACTCACTCGCTCACTAACACACTCACTCGCTCACTAACACACTCACTCGCTCACTAACACACTCACTCACTCACTAACACACTCACTCACTCACTCATTCACTCACTAGCTCACTAACACACTCACTCACTAACACACTCACTCGCTCACTCACTCGCTCACTAACACACTCACTCGCTCACTAACACACTCACTCGCTCACTCACTCGCTCACTAACACACTCACTCGCTCACTAACACACTCACTCACTCACTAACACACTCACTCACTCACTCACTAACACACTCACTCGCTCACTAACACTCACTCGCTCACTCACTCGCTCACTAACACACTCACTCGCTCACTCACTAACACACTCACTCGCTCACTAACACTCACTCGCTCACTCACTCGCTCACTAACACACTCACTCACTCACTCACTAACACACTCACTCGCTCACTAACACTCACTCGCTCACTCACTCGCTCACTAACACACTCACTCGCTCACTAACACACTCACTCGCTCACTAACACACTCACTCGCTCACTCACTCGCTCACTAACACACTCACTCACTCACTCACTCACTAACACACTCACTCGCTCACTCACTCGCTCACTAACACACTCACTCGCTCACTAACACACTCACTCGCTCACTCACTCGCTCACTAACACACTCACTCGCTCACTAACACACTCACTCACTCACTCACTCACTCACTAACACACTCACTCGCTCACTCACTCACTCACTAACACACTCACTCGCTCACTAACACACTCACTCGCTCACTCACTCGCTCACTAACACACTCACTCACTCACTCACTCACTAACACACTCACTCGCTCACTCACTCGCTCACTAACACACTCACTCGCTCACTCACTCGCTCACTAACACACTCACTCGCTCACTCACTCGCTCACTAACACACTCACTCACTCACTCACTCACTCACTAACACACTCACTCACTCACTAACACACTCACTCGCTCACTAACACACTCACTCGCTCACTCACTCGCTCACTAACACACTCACTCACTCACTCACTCACTAACACACTCACTCGCTCACTCACTCGCTCACTAACACACTCACTCGCTCACTCACTCGCTCACTAACACACTCACTCGCTCACTCACTCGCTCACTAACACACTCACTCACTCACTCACTCACTCACTAACACACTCACTCACTCACTAACACACTCACTCGCTCAAGACTTGTGTCTTTGCTTCTTTCCTCGAGACGCTGGCTAACTCTCACTGGCTTTAGATGGCTTAGTAGCAGCCAAACATTCAGCGCTGCCAAATCACAGGACCCGGATTAGCATCAGGAGCTAAGACTCTGGCTTCCTGTTGCTGTCGTGAACTCATGACCGCTGAGCAGGTTGCATCAGTTTGGCATGAAACACTGGTTCAGTAATGTACAACATCTATCAACGTTGATTATTGTGGCTCATAATTAATGTATGCAAATACGTATTCAAGTACAGTAAACAAGCAGCAAACAGGGAATGAGTGCTCAGTTAAAGACAAACAATTACATATCATAAGATAACACGAATGAATCCGTATGTCTCTTAACTGTTCAGACCTGTGAAAACATTGCAATGTTTTGGCATGTTTTGGCATGTTTTGGCGTGACGGGATGTATTTGAATGGTCCTCAGCAGTGACTCAGCAGTGACTGGACACAAACAACTGTAGTCTTGATGTATGGTTGTGCTGGAGGAGGAAGATGACGGAGACAGCCGGGTCTGTACCGACTTCTTCCATTTTCCAACCCACTTCACACCACTTTATCTCGACGCTCAGACGATCGTTCCCAGTCTGAAGGAAGGAATGAGTTCCCGTTAGGCAAATGAGATGCAGACTACGCAGGGTAATAACTTGTTGATGTCAGCTTCCATCAGCCTCTGACGTGTATATGAAGATGTAGAGTGAAGCATCAGTTCAGCTCATTACTTTCCCGAATGTTCTTTAGTTACGTTAAATAGAAAACAAAACCAGAGTTACAGCAATGGGATGTTTGGTGGAGTTGCAAATAATAGCTCCAGATATTTGCAGTGAATATATAAATAAATAAGCAAATATTCGCATTGGATGATTATTTGACTCTCAGATTCTATTCATGAGCGTTTATTTCACATTATCTTCATGTAAAGTACCAATAAACAGGATCGTAACAGTGTGAGAAAGTTTAAAGAATATATTTATAAAATCTTACACCAGTCAAAGCCCTCCCACGTTCCCACGTTCTCCCTGAAAGGATATTTGTGATAAATACATTGAGTTCATGAACGATATTAAAACAAATGAATGATAATAATGATTATACGAATAATAACTAATAAGAAATACATGTAAAATATATTATAATGTTATAAAACAAACACAAGGTTGTATCCAATACCTCAAATTCACACCCCGTCTCGTATAATAACAATAAGTAACATCACACATTTACCAAATATTGCCTGAAATCGCTCCAATATTTCTCATAAAGTAAAGGGTTTCTTTTTAAATGAAACAGTATTTGTTCACATATATGTGTCGTATGTGAGGCTATTTCTTTGAACCACATGAAGGTGGATGGTGGGTCATAATTCTTCCATGTCACAGCTATACAGGTTTTGCTAGCAGTTGAGACTATTTCGAAAAATTGTGCTTCACGTCTAATATCTTGAGGCGTCACTGACGTGTCCCCTCAGAGGAAAAGTCTGGCTGAGCAAAGTATATCAACCTCTTCTTTCACGAATCGAACAATCTCATCCAATCCCAGCTGTAACCTTTTCTTTGCCGTGGTCAAGGCGTCCTCATTGGTTCTATATTTAGAACAGGATGTCGGCCGTCTGTCGGCCTGACATTAAATTACAATTGTGACTTTTACGTTTGAAAGAGGAGCTGTCCTTGGTACTGAACCATTTTCAGCTCTGTGATAAACTGACGTTAGCTCCAAACCACTAGTTTTTTCTCCACTTTAAACATTACAACTTCTTCAACTGAATGTTATGATACCTCACCTTTACACTAAAGCGTGTTAGAGGCCGTCTCCCTGTAAGTAGCTCCTGCTCGAAACGTTTTTACATTCTTTAAATTCCTTGAACTCTCTCACCATCGCACTTGCCTCCGTAAATGTGGAGCATGCTATCTGGAGCAGTGCAGTGGCTGCGCCTCGGTCGATCAGTGCTCCGCTTTAGTCGCCTTTAAACGGAGCGTTCTCGTTTTGGGAGTTCAGACGCGGATATTTATATCAAGCAGGTCAGCTGAGGAAGAGCCGGAATGAGCGGAAACACCGCGTTTCTTCTGACAAATGACCTTCCTTCCTCTGGGCCTTCGCCGTTATGAGCAGAGTCGTGGAAAGACCAAGAGGGAGTGAAGAGTTCACTTTCCAAGATCTTTAAGTCAACCGTCATGCATTATAAATAAATTATAAAATCTATGAATAATCAATGAAGTGATCCTACTAATAGATATTGTATGTGTAACCAAACCCTGATAGATCCTCTTCACAATAGAACTCTATAAACGAGCCCCACTGTTGCACTGAATGTTCCTCCACTAACGTGTGCGCCGCAGTTTATGTTAACGACGTCGTCCTGCTGCCCGCAAACGCTCATTAGAGCCAAATGTGGATTCATCCGCAGCTGAAAATAGTTCCCGAAAAGAGGTCGCAAAAAATACCAAACTACATTTCAGAGCCGAGAAATTACACGACACAGTAATAACAAGAAAAAACTTAAAATACAATATTGCCCAATATATCATTATCTGATCGGCTATCAATATAGTATCATCAATTGGGCTTGAATTGCTATAAGACAGGAATAGGCTGACGTGGTGGTGTGTGGACTTTGTAGGAGGTGGCGACGTGTTTAATCAAGGCGTGTCTGACGCACTGCAGAGACAAGTCGATACCCACCTTGACTCAAGTCATCAGAGAATCCATCAGTCTTCCCCCTTTTGACAGCCGTCTGTAGCACATGTATCATGTGTCGTATGTACCAAACCAGAGCGCGAAGGTTCAATTGACTTTTGTCAGGGCCACACAAAGATGACTGTTAATATGTTATACCTTTTGATAGTGTCCTAACGTTAGCTTGTAGTTAGATTGACCTAAATAATACATTTGCTACAATGTTAAGAAAAGGAAAAGCAGAAACAAAATCCGTGAATCTGAGTATTACGGGACCTTTAAAGTCTTCGTGCACCCGACAGATTCCCGTCCATCAGCGGCGTTTTGGAGTGAAAGTGAACCGGATCTGAGAGACATCCAGCCCGCAGTGACAATAAGACACATTGTCGATGCGGAGCGTCGGGGGGGGGGAAACAGCAGTGATTTTCAGACCGACTTAGAGTGTCTTTGTTGTTTTCGTATCACGTTGTACCAGCCTGCTGCGGGCAGCCATCGACGGCAGCTTAATGCAGCCTCCTCGCCTCCGTTTCACCCGAGGAAAGCACATCAGGAGGTCGAAGGGCACACGCCGGATCTCTGGGCTTCATTCTCCTCAATGTGGATTGAACACATGGCTTTTGAGGCGGCCTCAGTTGTTGTTTGTTGCTCTCGTCAGCGTTAGAAGTATCCGCTTAAAAACCTGCAATTCATCGCTCGCCCTCGCAAGCTTAGTCATCGCGCTGTGGAACCGGCCGCGTCTGTGGGCAGACCTGCTGAAGTGTCAGAACTCTTCCTGACTGCTCAGCGGCTCGGGTATCATCTCTCTCCGTCCCATCAACAAACTCCCTCAATCTCTCTCCTCGCTGACTCCATCAACAGAGGGAGCCACATCCTCTAGTTTGCGTCTGTGATGCTCTCTGAATAATTGATATTTAAGATTTTTCCTCCTTCGTCATTTCACACCGATCCGCGTTTTTCACGAGGTTTGTGTTCTTCCACACATGTGGAACTAAGTTGTTTTGTTTTTACTGTGGCTGTGCTGTTATCTTTGACCTTCTGTTTGTGATTTATTGTGACACTCTTATTGGCTGCTCGGCCGTGGTTACTGCTGCTCATACCAACAAGCCAAGGCAATTTTATTTGTGTCCTACAGCACACCTGTCACACAGAGCGGCAATTTATAGTGAATCACAGGAGAATTCAAACAGGATGAGGATGAAAAACGACTCCCGGTATTTGGAAAGTAGCTAGAAAGTTAAAACAACACAGTGTATCATAGATAATAGATAGCAAAGACAAGGCAAGGCAATTCAAATACATAGGACACCAACAGGCGATATTGCAGAAACAAATTAAACAATTAAAAAATGTATATATTTAAAGAGTGAAATAAAATAGATGCTTAAATAAGAAGCTCAAATTTAATAAAATAGAATAAAGACAAGAATAATACGTACAGCCCAGTAAGAAATACAATTGAATAATCCAACTTTGTGTTTACCAAAAGGCACTGGCAGTTTAATAAATTAAAGAAAGTCGCTCCAAAGTGGGAAAGTTATTTTAGATTAAAAGGCGATCAGACGGGTTATTCCAGGACTGTTTGTGTCGACATCAAGAACCGTCAGCTGACCGAAATCAGATAATCTGTTCTTAAAGGTTCAAATGGAGAAAGTACGTCACAAATGAGTCGACACTTTTTACTCTAAATCAGTTTGTTTTGTTTGGTGCTATAATAGAGGCGTGAGCCTGTGCGGAGATCATGTGTTTGGTTGTGTGTGTGTGTGTGTGTGTGTGTCTGTCTATCCACAATTATTCTTGCTTCTTATACTCCTAAATCAGCCTGATATTTTTTGTCTCCTCGATCCTCACTCGTCTTAACTGTCTGGTGGAAGACAACTTGTGTCCAGAAGGTGTCCAGAACTTCTTCAGCAGCAGGAGAATGGCTATTCAATCGACTCGGCTAAAAACAAGCCCTGCTTGCTTTGTCGCAGGCCATATTTTGGCTTTTGTCGTGGCTCAAACAACTGACATCCACAGTAAAGTTTGGTCTCAATTTGAACCAAAGCATCTGTGGATTAATTCCATACCTGATATGTGATGATCCACTAAAGACACAGGGTGGCTATTTGCTAGATAAGAGGAAAATGACGTTAAATATAAAACGATTGAATTCAGTTTTTTCATCGCTGTTATGTTAATGCCACACGTTCGATGAAGAATAAGAAAGCATAAAATACAATCATGAGCTGAAAGCAGATAATAAGGCTGCGATTAGCATCTGTGACACAACAGCCACGTATTGAGTGCTTCTTGCTCTGACTCAGACGGGCTAGACGGCTAAGTGCTGATTACCTTCGTGATATTTAAGTTTTTTTCTTTCATGCATGAAATTACTTTTCTTTTCAATTTCATTCAAACTCTTATCCATCTTAATTGCTGATATTCTTATACTTTTATACTGTGTCAGTCATTCATACATTTCAGGATGTGAGGCTCAGTATGATTTACAGAGGTTTTTTTTCACGGACAACACATGTTGACAGCCCAGAGCCTGGAACGATGGCGAAGCGCCGTAGACTCGGGGGATGCACTGAAGATCCCGGTGGATGGATGGAGTCACTGAGGTCCCCCTATTATTAGACCTCTGATATTAGAGCCTGCATCTGTGCTGCAACAAAGGCGAATCAAAAGCTTAGCGTCACCCCTGAGTGGAATTAAGTGCTGATGCATAATTGCAATGAATATGCGTAAGGTTGTATGGAAATGTGCTCAACGATGTAGTGATTCTGTGATATTGTCTTTGTGTGTCCGGCTGCCACGTAATGAATCACTCTTCTGTTCTACCACGACCAAATTGCAAGTGGCATATGAAAAAGCATGGATTTTTTAATTTTTTATTGAATTTATACCTAATATCAAGGGTAAATAGTGATCTCAACTTTGTGTTTGATTCAGTGACCTTTTTCCAACTTTTGTTCTTGCGTTGATGCTCGAGCGGTTGTCTGTCTGCATACAGTGATTGCCCCACATACGCTGCAGAGTGCAGTGTAGTAAATCTCTCTGACTCAAAGAGGTTTCCCACATCAGGTCTGGATGTTGTTCAGCAGGCGGCAACTTGTTTACCTCGCCCAGCCTTCACCAGGCCTTGATGGAGTTGAATCTTAACATTAGGCTCAAGTGGTTTATTCACGACAGACGCCAACAAAACGTTTTCGATCTTCTCCTTCAGGACAAAGAACTCTCCACCACAGGAGTGATGTCCTAGAGACCGTGGTCCTCGTCAACCCTTCAGAAGACACCGTGGTATCAGAGGTACTGTCGCCGTGTGCTGAAGTAGAGCACGCCGCTGGTAGCACGTACACTTACATGTCAGGGGTGTGGCCTATTTTAAAGAAAGATACCCAAGTACATCACACTGACTCATGCATCTGTCAATCCCCTGTAAACGTTCAACACCATTGATAATATCGTGATTTTGCTTATATCACTATTTGTCAAAAAAAAAAGAATCACATTTGAATTGCGTGAAAAATTTATATGAACCCTTTAGGAATATGTTAATAAACAAAAAGCAAAACAATACAACAATAGCTGTATTCTATAGCCAGAATAAAATAGTCTAAAAAAGGGAAACGTCCGATTTAAATCAGGATCCATCCGATCAAAGAATACAACTTTAGAAAACTGGCCACGGGTTGAATGGCTGCTTTTGGTACTTGACAGTTTTCGACAGTCGGTTCCCAGAAAATCACTTCATCACATTTGTTAAGGAGAACAGACTGATGATCTTTGTTTCTCTTGGATTTTTCTGTATTTGAATTTTTTGTCGAGAATTCATTGCCATATTTTGTCAACCGTGACACAATTTAAGTGCATCTTTCGCCTGTGATGCCTCTGTCTCTCCTTTAACTGTCCTCGATTTCCCGACCTCTTTCTCTGTGTGTGTCCCAGATCCAGTCTCTAGTCACAGACTCAGCAGGACACAAGCTTCTGGTCTTGAGCGGACAAAGCTCAGATCACGGTGGCCTTTTTCTTCAAACTGGGGTTTTCACCTACCAGACCGTGTCACGTGTCTTTGCTGATCCTGGGGTGAGTCAAAACGACGTCCAGTAACACTTATTAAGAAATGTAAATGGGCTTTAACTTGCCTGTAGCGCCTTTCTAGTCTTCCGACCACTCAAAGCCATTCATACACTGATGGCAGGGGCTACCATGCCGAAGTAGAGCTTTTGGGAGCAATTCAGGGTGAAGTATCTTACCTGAGGACACACAGACATGGACTCGAGGAGCCGGCGATCGAACCATCAATCTTCTGATTGGAAAACGACCCCCTCTAGCCACAGCTGCCATAATCCTTTTTTCTTCTGCAAAAGTATCTTGTTCATTTGTGAATATGTTTCAGTGTTTTGAAATGATTTATGATGAAAGGATAGGTACATGCCTCCACCGCAGAATGAATGGATTGATAGCAACGGTATTCAGGTCCCAACCGTCTCACCTTCCAATTAAATCGATAATTTATTTTTTTTTCTATTTTTTTTTTTTTCTTAAGCAGGTCTTCACAACACACTTATAACACATTAATGCATTCATCGCTGATTAATGTGTCTGGGTGTCTCCCTCCTGCAGGTCAGTGAATTAATGGGCACAACAGCCCCCAAGCAGCAGGCTACACTTACTGTGTCCTGCCACGACTCGGACTGTAGCTACCTGAGACAGCCGCCGACCCTGCGTGAGTATCTGGAATACAAACTGAACCCCGAGTCTGTTCTTCCCAAGATGGAGGGCGTCACCGAGTTCACAGAGTACATCTCTGAGACGGTCGACGTCCCTTCGCCTTTTGACCTCCTGGAGCAACCCACATCCGGAGGCTTCCTGAAACTGTCCAAACCGTGTTGCTACATCTTTCCCGGTGGACGCGGAGACTCTGCTCTCTTTGCCGTAAATGGCTTCAACATCTTAGTGGACGGAGGCTCTGAACGAAAATCATGCTTCTGGAAGCTGGTTCGGCACTTGGACCGCATTGACTCGATTCTGCTCACGCACATTGGTGCCGACAATCTCCCAGGTATCAATGGGCTGCTTCACAGGAAGATAGCAGAACAGGAGGAGGAGCCGTCTCAAGGCTCCACCGACTACAGCGACTGGATGAAGAACCTGATCTCTCCTGAACTAGGTGTGGTGTTCTTCAACGTGCCAGAGAAGCTCCGTATGCCAGAATCAAATCTTAAAGTGAAACGCAGCATCGAAGAGGCCTCGCTGACTTTGCAGTATCTGAATAAACTTGGAATCAAACCGGAGCCTCTCTGTCGAGTGGTCAGCAACACTATTGAGCCGATTACTCTGTTCCACAAGATGGGAGTGGGCAGGTTAGACATGTATGTTCTCAATCCTGTCAAAGACAGTAAAGAGATGCAATTTTTAATGCAGAAGTGGGCTGGCAACAGCAAGGCCAAAACTGGTATTGTGCTGCCCAACGGGAAAGAAGGAGAAATATCTGTGCCCTACCTGACATCAGTGACAGCATTAGTCGTCTGGCTTCCTGCTAACCCTGCTGAAAAGATCATCAGAGTGCTGTTCCCTGGGAATGCACCACAAAACAAGATCCTAGAGGGTCTGGAAAAATTAAAGCACCTTGACTTCTTGCGCTATCCTGTTGCCACACAAAAGGATATTGCCTCCGGAGCTCCTCCCTCTGGTATAAAACAAACCAAGTTAAAACAAAGAACAGACAGCAGAGAGAGTCTCAAGTCATCGCCGAAGACTACTGCAAAAGCCTCAAAGAAAGAAAATGAAGGACAAGATGATGTGTCGGCCGCCACAGAGGCAAAGAGTGACTCTGTCAAGGACAATATCTCTGAGAAAAAAGAGGAGAAAAAGCCAACTAAAACGACAAAATCTAAAAGTGATGTGCCAGAAAAGAAGAAACTCCTGAAGGAAAAATCCTTAAAAAAGCACCCGAAGGAAAGGGTGTCAAAGATGGATGAGAAAAAGGACAAGGAAAAGAAAGAGATCAAGAAAGTAAAGAAAGATGACTCTGTTAAAAAAGATGAAAAGAAAGATGTTAAGTCCAAAGACGACAAAAAGGAGGACACATCCAAACCAGAGCTGAGGAAAATTACAAAGCCTGACCTGAAACCGTTTACTCCAGAAGTCAGAAAGACATTGCACAAAGCTAAAGTGTCAAGTAAAGCAAAGACCGGAAAAATCAAAGCAGCAAAGACTTTACCTGCTGAGCCGAAGCCTGAGGAGCCAAAACCTGAAACTATTCAACCTGAACCAGCAGAGAATGGAGCTGTTGAGGGCAAGTCTGTTCTCTCAACCCCTGAAGACCTCACCAAGGATTTTGAAAAGATGAAAAAAGCTGACGTTGTAGATGTATCAGCAGAGCCTCCAGACAGTTACGAGCCGACTGCACAAAGCCTTACCCAGGAGAAGCAGGAAGCATCTGAAATTCCACCTGAAACAAAGTCTCCAGAAGAGGAGGCATCAGCTCCAGAAGCCAAAGCTGAAGTTGACAACAAAAAGTTGACAGAAGAGAGAGAAATGGAAGATGCTCAAAAGTATGAGGATGAAGGAGCAGCGTCTCAGGATGAGGATGAGGAAGAGGAGGAAGAAGAGGCCCCGGCTGCCAAAAGAAATACAGAACAGGAGGTGGAAGAAGATATGGGAATAGGTGAAGAGGAAGATGAGGCAAAATGGAAGGAAGCAAAGGACGATGGTCTTGACAGGAAACACGAGTTAGAAGAAATGGAGAAATCCGAAAAACTCTCAGCTAAGGTTGGGACAAAAGTGCAGCTCCAAACGATTCCATCAGAGGAAGACGAGGAGGAGGAGGAGGCAGTGGAGAAAGCTGAACTGGAGGAGGTAGAAGATTTAGATGTTATAGCGGATGAAGAGATCAAACCTGAAGAAATGGTCACTGACATTCTGGCTGAAGAAGAGGAAGAGGAGGAGGGCTACCTGTCACATGTTGGAGGGGCCACAGCTCCCATAACCTCGGTAGTTCAAGGAGCCGCTGCAGCTGAACTCATCTCCTACATCCAAGACGAGACCATCCCCGGCTATTCTGAGACGGAACAGACCATCTCTGACGAGGAGATTCACGAGGAGGCAGAGGAGAGGATACCGCACCTTCAGTATGACGTCGGTGCCTACGACATCTCTGTTCCAGATCAGACCGGATCATTTGTCAACATTCACGGCATGAGGGAGATGCAAGCTGCAGCTATGACCGAGAAAAGCTTCATCCCAGGCGTGCACGAGCAGGTATCGGTGTTCACCAACATCATCACTGCTCCTCTGGCAGAAGAGGAGCATGTGTCCTCTGCAACGTCCATCACGGAGTATGACAAAGTGTGCTCTTTCCCTACTTCTATTGCTGAAGACCAATCTGTGGCAGCTGTTGCAGGACCTTCAGCTGAGGAACCACCCAAAAGTCCTGTTATCCTGTCAACCCCACCCGAAGCCACCCAAGGTAAAGAGCTGCCACTCTCTGCAAGATCTCTTTCACCACCTTCTTTAGAAGAAGACAAACAATCCAAGTCTCCTTCTGATGACTTTGAGCTTCCTGTTGCAGAAGTGAAGACGCCGGCTAAAGCTCCCGAAGCTCACGAGGAAGAAGAGGAAGAGGAGGAGGAAGACCAAACTCCTAATGTAGACATTTCACTTGAAAAACTCCAAGAGGGCTATGCTTCATCCCAATTATTACAACGTAAAGAGACGGATATTGAAAAGCTTGCTGGCTCAGTGTCTCCAGTTTCTATACAAGACACCAAACCAGTCCACCTACCAATTGAAGAAGAAAACAGAATAGCTGTTGCACCTAAAGATAGTTCATCTATTGTGCCTACTAGACCTTTTGGATCGGACTCAGTGACTTCAGAGAGTGAAGACCGCTGCTTCAGTCCAGATGATATCACTGTGAAAATGGCCTCCCCTCCACAGTCCGGACCACCGAGTGCGGCTCACTCTCCTCTTCGTCAGTCTCCAGTGGAAGACAAGACGAAGGTCTTCCCTGATTTAGCAACAGACGAGAAAACAAACAAGGCAGATGAAGCAGGAACAGAGACACAAAAAGATGTTGATGAACAGAAAGCAGATCAGCATGAAGTAGATGTTTCAGCATCGTTAGACAAATCATTGGAGAAGGACATGAAAGAGGTTCCAGTGGTGAAGGAGTCAGAGAAAGACTCTTCATCAGTGCCAACAGATGAAGGCAAATGGTCAGAAACAATCCCTGTGTTTGCTGCGTCTGTAAGAGAAGTTCAGCCACCCGCGTGGGATTCCCTCACTTCATCTGGACAAAGTGATAAAGAGGTGGACCACATGCTCAAACAAAAAGAACCCAAAGTGCAGATTACAGGAACCTTTCCAGAGAGGGAAAGTTGTTTCCTGGACGATAAAGATGATAACAAGAAAGATGATGATGATGATGATGGTGATAAACCTGCAGTTAAAACCATTAAGGCAGAACAGGAGAAAGAAAAGGATGACACCTCTGATGTCCTACAAATCAAGGATGAGCAAAAACAGAAATCTGTCATCCAGGAAGACGTTTCTGCCGTTACGTCCATCACAGATGAGAAAGTAGAGACAGAGACAATAAAGGATGATACCGCTGATATTAAACCCATCAAAGAAGAGCAAATTGCAAAGGACATTTTCACGGCTGTTACAGCCACTAAAGAAGAGCATAAAGAGCCTGAAAAGGACCACATTCCTGAAGTCACAACCAAAGAAGCAGAGATTGAAATTGTTGCTTCTGAGAACGAACAAATCAAAAATGAGCCGAAGCAGAGAGTTGATGATTTTGACCTCAAAAACAAAGGTGCTGAGGAAGATGAGCTTGAAAGAAATGATTTGTTTGATAGTGACATTTCTGATATTAGCCCTATAAAGACTGAACAGGTCCGCGCCACAGATATCAAGCCTGTTGAAGACGAGATGGAGAAAGAGGTAAAAAGAGACGACATGCCCATTACTGAACCTACTAAAGATGAAAACAAGAAGGAGACATCTGATGTCAAAGTGATTGAAGATAAGAACGAGGAAAAAGAGATGGAAAAGATAGATGCTTCTGCTACCAAGTCCTTTACAGATGAGCAGAGGGAAGATGATAAAGAGATTGGTGACATCACTGTTGCTACGGTCACCAAAGAAGAAGAAATGATTAGTAAGGGGGATCCGTCTGCTGCTAAGGGGCAAGAGATTTGTAAAGATGCTGTCTCAACCATCAGCATGAGTGAAGATGAAATTCCCGATGCCAAGTTAGCCACAGAGCAAGAAAAGGATAAGGAGACAAGTAAAGATGATAGTTCTGACACCAAACTCTCCAAGGAGCAGGAAAAAGATATGACGACAAGCAAGGATGATGCCCAGATCTTCAAACCTGCTATAGAGGACATACGTAAATATGATACTGCTGCTATTACCAAGGCGGAGGAAGAAGATAAACTGCCAAGTGCAGAAGATACTTCTGCTGCTAAACCAACACTTGCAAAAGACGAGGAACAAGAGGAAAGTAAAGATGACACTTCTGCCACCAAATTTACCAAGATAGAAGCAGAGCATGTACAATTAAGTAAAGATGATGATTTCTCTGCGGCATCAAGCAAGGCAGAAGCAGAAGAGACACTTAAAGATGCCATCAAACCAGTCGTGGAGGACGGAAAGGAGAAAGAAAGGAATGAAGATGCTGTCAAAACCGCCAAGATGGAGGACGAGGATGTAATGATGTGCAAAGATATTTCCGCTGTCAAAACATCCAAGGACGAATTTGTTACTAAACCCACCATGCAAGACGAAAAGGTGAAAGAAATCAGTGAAGATATTAGTGCTGTCAAATCAACGACAGAAGAAGAAAAGGAGAAAGCAGTAGATCATAAGGAAACGTTCGCTGAGGAATGGGTGTCAATTCAAGATCATCGTGTTGCTATCGAACCCATCAAGGAAGAAAAAAAGACAGTAATTATTAAGGTTGAAATTTCTGGTATCAAACCTACCAAGGAGGAAGAAAGCAAAGACATTTCTGGTGTGCAACCCCCTGAAGACGAGGAGACGGTAGAGATGAAAGATGTTCCATCCGATGTAAAACTCTTCAAGGAGGCAAAAGAAATCCCAAAGGATGATATTTATGATAAAGAAATCAAAATGAAAGAGAAAGAACTGGAGCAGAAGGATGATACAGCTGTCAAAGACATAAAGGATGATAAAGGGGTGAAAAATGGTGACATTTCTGACAAACAGATAAAAACGCAGGAGGTTGAAGAGCAGGAGAAGGCTGATATCTCTGATCACAAACCGATTCTGGAGGAAATTAAAGATAAAAACACTGAAAAAGATGACACTAACAAGGAGAAAGAAACTGACTCGAGTGTAGAGCAGCCCAAGGATGGGAAAGAGAAAGAGTCATCTAAAACCATCAAAGTCATTGAAACCATGGAGGTTGAAGGCAAACAGGGCAGTTGTGAAGCTGAATCCACCAAACAGGAGGCAGAGAAAGAGATGTACACTCCAACATTAAGCGCCAAAGATGAGAAAAAAGGGAAAGATGCTCATCCTTTCGACACTGAATCTAAGAAGGATGATAAAAAAGAGGTGCATCTTCCCGTGTCTCTGACCTTGGAAGAAGCGACAACGAAAAAGGATGACATTTGGGACATTAGTGATAAGCATATACATGAAGCAACCTCTGATAAGCTTACTGGAACGCAGGTTGAGAAGGAATCTTTTGGTGCTGCAGAGATTCAGCAAGACACCTCTGTAACTACAGCAAGTGAAGACATGAAACCAGTGAAAGATGACGTCTGTGTGTCTCCCAGCCACATCCAGGAGGAGCAAAAAGAAGCGAAGGACGAGAAGATGGAGAAAGAAAAAGACGACACGCATGTTGCTGAACTGAGCAAAGAACAGAAAATGGAAAAAGAACAAGAAAAAGAATACACCTATGAGACTGATGACACCAAAGATGAAAAGATGATGAAAGGAAAAGATGTTGCAGACAAGAAGACAGATGAGATCACTGAAAGAGACTCCTGTGATGGAGACCACACCAGAGAGGAGAAATGGGAGAGAGAGGAGTTACAAGAGAAAGACATTAAACAACCTGCACTGAAAGTATCAGGAGAAGCAGCACAGCCATCCAAGTCAGATTACAAATCTGCATTTGTGGTTCAGTCGTCTGACGAAGACAGGGGAGATGAAGAGGAGGAGGAGGAGGAGGACATTTGTATGGGAGGAGCAGGCTCCAGACCTTTGTCAGTGGAGCTGAGAAAATCAGAACATGACATCTCGTCTGCAGGTCTGCCCTCATCCCAAAAACCACAGACAAGTGACCAAACTAAACTGCCAATATCGGAGCAGACCACAGGGATCATACCAACACTCACAATGCAGGAGCCCTCGATAGATGAAGACGGCAAAGAGTTTGGCGTAGAAGAATCCAGACTTTCACCTGAAGCAGGCAAAGAAACTACAGCTGCACCACTTGCCAAGCCAGAGCCCTCCTTTGATGTTGTCACATCAATGGAGACGACTACACAAGAAAAGGCTTCCGATATACCAGCAGCTAAAGCAGAGCCAATGTCCGACTCAACTGAGCAAAAGCCCGTGTTGTCAACAGTATCGAGCACCGACAGTCAACCCAGGAGCTCTACGCTCTCGAGCACTGAGAGCCAGTCCAGTGTGGAGGAAACACCACAACAAGAGCAACAAATACCGCCTCTGACAAGCTCAGCGGTCAGTGCTACAGAAAAAGCAAAGCTCGATGACAAACCAGGAAAGGAAGCAGAGAGGGAGATGGAAGGAGAGCGAGAGGTGGCTTCTCCCGGATTATCACAGCCTTGTTCATATTTTATGTTGGATTCTGAGGATGCCAGCCACACAGAAGCTGTTAAATCTGACACTGCAAAAATGACCTCAGAGAAGGAAACAGTGGGTGGAAGCATCGGAGATGAAAAGCAAACCTTTGGTGCGTCCAAGTACGATCCGTATGAAAAGCCAATTCCAAAGGATCATGACTTGGACTCCAGAGAAGAAAGCGAGGTTTCTTTGGATTTCGATCATGCCTCTGATATTGGTATTGATGATAACAGAAGAACAAGCCAGACAGAGGCTGGAGGAGCCATGTTCATCCTGGACGAGCCTCTGTCCTTTAGTAGAGTCGACTACAGCCCAGTGTCTCTCACTGAGAGTGAAAGAAGCAGCCACCATAGTGCCTCTCCTAAATATGAAGACAGGGAGAAAGGCCAAGAGGAAGAGTGTGAGCGAGAAGAAAGACCAGATACACCTTATGTTGAAAAGAGCTTCTCATCCGTGGACATGCAAGATAACAAAATGTCCCAGGCGGCTGAGTCTTATTCTTTCAGTCCCAAAGAGGATAAACCTGAGAAATCTGAGAAAGAGAAAGAGGATATGAAGGAAGGTGCTGCGGCAGCAGCTTTTCCAACGGGGGCGACGGGAGAAAGTGATACGGTTTCTGCCAGTGCTGCTGTTCAATCAGCAGGTGCATCATTAAGACAAGAAACACCGTCTCCGTCATGGAGCCAATCAGATCTCGGTACCCAAGTGTCTGCTGCTCCCGTAGCTTTTGGGGAATTCACAGAAAAAAGAACAGAAAAGGAGAGAGAAAAATCTGCTGAGTCACTCAAAGACAAAATGGAGTCCTCTGATCATGAGGGATCTCCATCTGGTCGGCATTCACCTGCAGAAAAACACATTTTACCTCAACAAACATCACCTTTAGGGAAAGCAGAAACGTCAAGGGCTGCCTCCGCTGCCACATTTTCAGGACATGAAATGGACGATAATGTTTTGGCGTCTGAGAATAATCAAATCAGCAGCTCTGCCTCTTGTAAATCCATGTTAGACTTTCCTGATGGAAAAGAGAGCCTGATAGATAAAAGGTTACTCGTCGAAGGGGAAGATTTCAATGTTGATGATGATGATGAGGACGAAGATGATGATGAGGATGAGGAGGAAGAAGAGGAGGATTTGAGTGATGTAGATATGGAAAAGGGTGCCAGAGAACAGTCTGAAAAAGAAATGTGCAGACGTAGCTCTGGTGATAGTGCTACGTTAGCAGAGGTAGAGGACTCAAATAAAAAGTCTCAGCTGCCTGAATCAAGCCTCCTTAAAGATGAAACTGTCTGTAAACCAACACTTGACGATGCCTCAGCTTCAGACAAGCAGGACGTGAGTAAAAAACCATCATCTCCTGAAACAAAACCACTCAACAAAGATGATACAGCCACATCCAAACGTCCTGAGGCAAGGAGTGACGATGCAGGTAAAACAACTCCGTCACCAGACCCAAGTGTTCGCAGAATGGACGAAAGTGGTTTCACTACATCAGATGCTCCAACACTTCCTGAAACAAAGAAAGCAGAGGACACAGACACAAAGTATTTGTCTCCTGAACCAACCACAAAGAGAAGGTTGTCATCGGCAGAGGATTTGAGCTCTCATGAAGTACTACAGACAAAAGAAGGAGATGACGACAAAGTGTCTCTATCGCCAAGCTTTTTGAAAAAGGAAACTTGTCAACCAATGTCCACAAGCAGCTTGACAGGCAGCTTTTTGCCACCTGACCATTCAGAATCCATTTCCAAGACGACATCTAGTCCCTCCCCTCCTCTAAGAGGTAGCTATGCCGACATCGGACAGAGTAGATCTGGAGGTTATTCTGAGCATGTTTACAGTGAGACTAGTCGAGCAGGATTGAAGGAAGATAAAGAAGAAACCTGTGTGCTCTCAGATGCCTCCCAGCTATCCAAGCTAAGCGATGATACATATTATAGCCAAAGAAACATCCAAGAAGAGAATCTAGATGAGGGGCAGGCCCTAGATATCACCACAAGACATGAGGAAAGTGCCTCATCGCCATGCACATACACCACCTTAACATACTCTACTTCAACATACTCCTCCACATCATACAGTTACTCGTCCTCAGCCTCAACTTCTGCCCCTTTGAGCAAACCGTGTGGAGACAAAGTCAAAACTTTTACAACAATATCAAGCCCTAGAGTACCTCTAGCCAAAGAGGAGCCATCGGCGGCAGAGTCTCAGAGGTCCTGCTTTGGAGGATTTCAGAGACATGAGTACATGGAGGTGACGACGAAACCGGCAACAAAAGTGTCTTTACCCGGCCAGTCTGACGAGATCAAACCATCATATGCATTCTCGTTCACTGCCAAACAGACTGAGGGTCAAAGCGGTTCTGCAAAGCCTGAAACGGAGACAAAGTCAAGCACAGACTGTTTTTATATGCTAGAAACTAAGATTACACCATCCTCCGCTGCACCATCCCTGCAAAGCATGGAACCAGTGAAGGTGTCAGAGAGCGTATCAGAGGCTTGCTTTGATGTCGCTCCCCTCCAAAGGGCTCACTCCTCTGACAAGGTGTCCCAAGAGTCATCAGACGACGAGGAGCCTGTTACACTTGAAATGGAGGACAGCACCGTACCGTGTCGTATTCAATGTCAAAAAATCAAAGTGGCTGAGCAGAAGGAGAGTTTTTCATTGATAACCGAGTCATATGTGGTAGGTAGTACCTCACAGTCCACAGAGAATAAGACGGTCACCAACACCTCTACTACTGTTGTGTCTAAACCTGACGTGGTGATGGAAACAACTCAACAGACAGCCTCACTTCAGTCACTCAGTGATAGCGGAGCTAGCAAAACCACATGTGCCACAACATTCGTGTCCAAAACAGAGGACGATACAGAGAAAAAGGAGAAAACACCGGAGGTAAAAGAGGAGAACACAAACAGAGCAATTGCACCTTTGAAGGAAGATGAAAAGGTTTCAGAAACAGATGAAAAGACATTAACTGCTAAAGACGGTGAGGTCAAGCAGAAAATAGAGGAAAGGTTGTGTAAAGACAGCACAGAGGAGAGGAAGGCAACAGCTGATCCAAAGATGTGTCAAAAAGCAGAAGATGGTGAGAAAGGAGAGGCAGAACAAATCGAGGAGAAAAGCTCCTTGGAGATGCCACCAGAGAGATTAGAGGTCAGGAGAAGGAGCAGTATATCTGATTGGGAACTACTACAGAGACCTGAAGACTGCCCAAGTGCCCCTCCTCCAGGTTATGGTGATGATGACGAGGAGGAAGAGGATGAGGAAGCGATGGAATGGATGACCAGTGTCCACAGTACCGCCATGTCCTCGTCGAAAGATACCCATCACACAGAAACATCAAGCAAAGGAGCCGCAAGGGCTGAACGTCCCTCTGACTTGAACACCGGTGCCGCCTCCTCCTCTGCTTCCTATCCAGGCCACTCCTCTTGCGAATACAAACATCGCAAAGGAGAACTTTCTCCATCGTTCATCAACCCGAGCCCTCATCCGCTCTCCAGTGACGAGGGCGAGGCTGAGGAGGACGACCGCAGTGACCACTCCCAGGAAGGAGACGAGGACGATCAGGAGCAACACTCCGTGAAAAGGAGGTCGCACAAGCAGAGGCACCACCACACTCCGAGTTTACCCGGAGACGCTGGACAGGGGCCACAGCAGCTGCCCGGCGCCATGTCGTCCGGTTTGGCTGTGACGTTAGCTGGAGAGGAAACACCTCCGACATCAGCGAGCGAGTCGTTGCCTTCACAGTCGGATTCTGACGTTCCTCCAGAGACCGAGGAGTGTCCGTCCATAACGGCTGAGGGAAATCTGGACTCGGACGAAGACGCCGAACATCTGCCGGTGGACAAATTATCTGGAGCTGGAGGGGGTCACCATCCTCCATCACCAAGGTCAGCTCAGAAGACTCATGACCCATCTCCCACCCCGATGAAGGACCCTCATCCCCATCCGCCGCACCCAGATGTGTGCATGGTAGATCCAGAGGCTCTTCTCAATGACCACAGCAGCACAGAGAAACTTCTTAAAAAGGAGCACAAGACCACCAAGGGCCTCAGAAAGGGCAAACCCAAGTCGGCCTCCCCCGCTCGTAAGGGGGAAGTCAGGAAGAGGTCCTCTACTCCAGTGAAGCAGACCTCCAAGGACTCCGCCTCACCTCGATCAGCCTCCCTCAGGAGGAAGGACGCAGACAGAAGCTCCAGGCTGATCAAGATGTCTGAGACTCAAGGCTCCAGGAGTGAGATCCTCAACCCGGGGAAAGGCTTGGCCAATGGAGTCAAGAGCAGTTCAGGTGTGTTAACATCTTCCCATCCTGTAACGTAACAGAAATGTACCTTCAACACGATTCCTGGGTTGATTCGTACTGCCTTCTCACCAGATGAAGGATTTTCCTAAGCTAGAAGTGATATATCTGAGATACTGATAATATACCTGGTATTGGATCTTTTTGACAATTAAAATTAAGTTTCAAGTAGATGTTAAGTGATCCAACGTAAATCAATGCAATCATGTTAGCAGCTTATTTTGAACATTGCCTTTCTTTCTGCAGCGATGATAAGTCTGCACTTGACTGTCTTATAATTCAGACATGCAACTGCTCTTCATCAGATTTATGGTTAATTGTGGTCAATTAATGAGCGATTGATTTATATCAATAAGATAGTGAACATCAGGTGATTTGTTCAGTTGAGGAACAAGTTGGTCTATTCGCCTGTAATGCTGTTTTATATCTCTGCTCACCTCCAGGAAACAACTCCCAGAAAACTAGCTCGGCCGTGCCCCCTGGACCACCCATCTATGTCGACCTGGCCTACGTGCCCAACCACTGCAGTGCCAAGAACGTGGATCAGGAGTTCTTCAAGAGAGTGCGAGCTTCGTACTATGTGGTGAGCGGGAACGACCCGGGCAGTGGAGAGCCCAGCCGTGGAGTCCTGGATGCCCTGCTGGAGGGCAAAGCTCAGTGGGGCTCCAATTTACAGGTATTTACCTTCATCAGGCCGTCTATACCGACCTAATTATGACGGTCCTACTTGGTATCTTCGTGTACTTGGTAAAACATTCAGGAAAACGGTGCCAAATTTTGTTGCTTTCCAGTTGCAAGCAACATCAGAAATGTTTCAACATGCAACCCAAAATATGGTCAGTGTTCCCCTATTTTCCTGTGCCGCTGGTAGAATTTAACACGATCATTCGTGTCCCCTGCTCTCGTGTTTCACCTTTACACACTAACTTTGTCACTACCGGTTACAAACAGGCGTGGTAGTGAACGACATGCTTACAGGCTGATGGATTTGGTGTTTTTAGCCGAGCTAGACCAAAGAATATTTGGTTAAAAGTAACAGATCGGTGATGCCGTTTTGCTCTCGTTTGTCTCCTTGATGTTTGCTGGACATGATGAGCCCTGTGACACATTTCATTTTCAAATATGTGCTGTGCAGTGGATCGACAAAATGAAAAAATGCCGAAATAAAATGTCAGAAAAAGTCATTGTATAGTATGTCATGTTATGTTATATACTTTGTCCCCTCTCATTTTATTTCCATGTGTCAGGTGACCCTGATCCCGACCCACGACTCTGAGGTGACCCGGGACTGGTACCAGCAGACTCACGAGAGGCAGCAGGACCTGAACATCATGGTTCTGGCCTCCAGCAGCACCGTGGTCATGCAGGACGAGTCCTTCCCTGCCTGCAAGATCGAGTTCTGAGCTCCCCCCCCCCCCTCCCGTCCTCCCCCTCCCCGTCATCTGTTCTCACCGGCGGTAGAGCGAGACCGAACAGCACTCTCTGCTTCAAAGCTTCTCGCTCTCATGGTACCAGTCCAAAACGCATTGCTGCAGCCCTCAATACACTCGATTCTGTTAACTGAAATCAAAGTCTAAACTCTGGGGTTATGCTCTCTGTGACAGTGGGGTTCATGACGCAAAAAATAGCGTGCCGTTATGTTTAAAACATTTCCAGTAACATTATCACGCTTGCTTTGCCTCAAATCCAACAGACGAATGGACGTCATTATCCCACTAATGCATAATGCCAGAGATTTGCAAGGTGTAGTTCTAAACCTCTACGGCTCAAATCACGACTCACATGGAAATTCAACACTCCCAAGTAGCACATTTCTAATCCAAAAGGGCCAAAACAAGAGCAAAAACACTGTAAAAACAGAAGTTCTCATGAGTTAACTTCTCCAAAAATGAATCAGTGATCGATGACTAGTTTAGATTACATGCAGTGTTTTTAGGAGAATAGACATTTCTGTTTATTTACCATCTGTGCTCCTCCTTTGCAATTCTGATCACGCTACAGTAGCTGTTGGATGAACTCAATAATTACATAGATTGATGTTGCAAAAAAAAACACAAAAAAAAAAAGTTTCCTTCTCGTGATTTGTGGTGAAGTTTTAGGAGGCGCCTGAAGTTGGACCTCTTTCTGCTCGGCTTTCACATCCTAGCTGGTGCATGATGCTTGCGTTTTTAGCTCGGACTCTTGGAGAACTGCAGAGGGTTAGTCCTCTCTTTAGCCAGCCTTTACGTGTGGAATGCAGTATAGTGTAGATAGGTCACTACACTGTTTGGCTGTCAATGCTCAAGTGAATTCAATAGGTGCCAGGCAAAAGGACGACGATGTCTGTGCACTAAATCATACCTCCGCTGGATGTAATGGTCCCTCTTTAAGTCCTTATCATGCTCTTTGATGGTCGTATGTACTCCAGTATACACGTAGGGTAAACGTTTCTATTTCAATACAGAGTTATGTTAAATGAATTATATATTTTGTGATGATGCACAGGAAAATAAGGCGAACGCAGTGGTTTGGATGATGCATTTGAGGAGACGGTTTAATTAATCGGTCATTTCCGCCCGTTCAGCTACATCTCACCGTCTCCGTCGATATCACAGAGCGATGGGAAGATGAAACGAGCGACCGGTGACAAATGTAGCAACAGAAGCCGTTCCGCTGGCCCCTTCAGAGGGAGTAAGAACTGCAATATTTATGGGTATTATTGGAGTTATTTTTCAGGGAAAAAGTGAGTGTGGAGTGTGTTACAGGAGGCTTCTTTCATGTGCCTTTAGCTTGTGCTCTTGGAGAGAGAGAGGGGGATATTTTAAGGACATGTCAGCCATTTTGAAGCGGAGCCAGAAACCAGGGTAAATCAAACAGAACAAGTTCACCACAATAGAAGACCAAGCGGTTCATACAGGACACGCACAAACCGTATCCACACTTTGAAATAGTACACGAAATAACTTTGGGATCTCTGTAATCCAATTCAGCGCCAATGCCACATTCTGAACCGACACTTTCAAACAAACATGAATGTCTTCGAGCAGAAAAACTGCACCAAATAGGAATGTACTTTTGTGAGAGTTTAGAAGTTGGATTTTTGTTTGTAGTTGAAGCACACAGAGAGAGAGAGAGAGAGAGAGAGAGAGTGAGTGCGGTCGGAGAAACTGACTTTCATTGTGTTGTAAGATAATGTACAAGACGTTCCTCCAAACTGAGCTAGCAGTTAAAGGGACAGCGTCTTAGTTTTGAAGCAATTACCGAATATTAATCCCACAGCAACATTTATAGAATGAGCATGAATGATTACGATTGCACTGGACGCAAATATAAAGTAGGAATGTCTTTGAGGTGGTTGTGTGTGTGTGAGCATGTGATAATAATATAACGCAGCAGGGAGACAAGGTTCACAGACTGGTTCACAGACAGGTTGACGAGTCGCTCACATGCTCACGTTTAATTCACGCGAGCCCAAGTTGTATTTCTTCATTTACATATCATTTTTAGAGTAACAAATTTACATTTTCAATTAATTCTGGTTTAATGTTCTCCAAATACGTGCTGAGAAGCAAATCTTATTGTATTTACATTTCACTTTTTTGTCTAAAGATGGCTCATCGCATGCTTGTTTTTGTTTCGTGTGGACGGGGGACGGGCCGGGCCGGGCGATGGAGGCTTGGATTCCCAGAAGGAACTCAGTTTGAGCTCTTGATGACGGATTGATAGTCAGGATGTTGCCAACTAAACGCAGGGAGGATCCTCTGCTCGCACAGTTTAACTTCGCTCAATTCTTTCTCTCGAATCTGATTCAAAATGTGACATGCGTGTTGTCAGCCTGGGACGGGTGCCCTTTCCTTTCCTTGTTAAACGCTCACACTACCTTATACCTCATCTTCCAAAGCCACCGTGCTCTTTGCTCTGCCTGGCCTCCCTTCACAGTATATATGTGTCCATTATGCACAGTGTGAGCCTTGATGAGCATCTCATGCTGGTGATGATTCAGAAGCAGACAGCTTCTTTTTGTTTTTGTATATTAAACAGCTGGGCACGCACAAGTACACACCCTAGTCTGGAGGGAGTTGACTAACTGAAGGGCGCATTAAGACCGAGGAGACAGAGAATTCTAATTAATCGAAAACAAGCGAAAAAGTCCTTTTCACCGCCTCTGCGATGCCGTCTGGAAATGTGTCCAAAAAGCCAGGAAGAAGCTTTTCAATGCACGGATCAGACTCTGTGGACGGTCTGATATGTCGTACTGTCTTTGAATCATGTTTTTAAGTTGGCAGATTCCAAACACCAAGCCTCGAGGCCTTCAAGGCATCAGTAGAACGCCGTGAAGCACTCAACACTGAACTGCGTGACGACACAGAAGCTGAATGCACTATAGAGGAGATCTATTTTTCTTGAATGTAGAGTTGGTACGACCATGGATCAAAACAATAGAGAAATCAAAACAACTCACAGCAGCCTGGACAGTAATACAATGAGAGCAGATATCGTTTTGACAGATGTGTCATTATGAATCACGGTTCTGCTCCAGAGGAGATCAGTTTGATTTCTGACATCACAGAAAGCAACTGAGATCCCGTAAACAAACCCATTAACAGAAACACAGAAATAGTACTGACTGCAACTTTATCCTTTTCCTGATGACGACTTGAAAACACATGCAGACTCAAAAACCATCGATGAAATGAAACAAACGCTACACGTACACGTATGTACTGAGCACCGGACTTATACGCGTCGCTTTCACTTCAAACGGTACAACTTATCCATCCGATGTTCGTTTCAGCTGCTTTTAGATCTAAACCGCTTACTCCTCCTCCAACCGAGAGAGCTACACAAAAACGCTGACAAGATACAAAAACGCTGACAAGATACAGGATGGAAACAAAATTGCATCATTCAGTTCAACTTCATCGCCATACCTGCATCGAAATGAAGATACCATTTGATCTCAATATGGCGTCATCTGTCCATCTAATCTCTCTGCATGTGATTTATTTCGTTATAATCCTGAATGTAATTGTTTAACATGGAAATAATAAAAATTCAATGCTATTTTAAAGAGGTATATTTGAAAAAAACACAAAAAAAAAACAGCTTATTGTCTTAACTGGTACTGAAATGACCTACAGTGATATACTACTGGGCTGTGCTTTTGTTTGCCCTGTTAACATGTTAAGAAGACGCTGTATTGGTCGTGTTCGATTCTCTCTTCTTTTGTTTTTGCATTGTATTAATCTTAGTTACGATTTCTTCCTCAGCGCAATATTCAATATCTCTCTGTCTCTTTAAATCTAACTGGTGAAACTAGAACTACTGCAGATTCATTGTAAAAGGGAAACAGCCTGGTGATCATCTATTAAAGTACATTTAAATCCACAAGTGTGTCGTGTTTTGCTTGTCTCTCTCTTACAGGTCATTTTATCTATCAAGAGCGTAACTAAACATCTGATTGGATGATTCAAAACGATGACAGTCGGGTGGAAAGATGAAGTTATGCTCCAGCAGCACTACTACATTCTCACTCGACAAAATAGCTTTAGCACATTTCCATTTGATCTCCACAGATCTTTGACTGAGCAGTGAGATCAGTCTGAGCTCTAAAATCCCCCCGATGGCTCCACGCCTACACCTGATGCTGTAACACCCTCCGCATTCATTACAGCCGGTGATCAACGGCTGCTAACTTATCCTCGTCTCTCGTCTGTCCCCTGCAGTAAAGTGCGTTTTTCTCTCAGCACTGACAGGAACAAAAGAAGGAATTTGGCCCGTTGTTGGCTCGTGCCGCACTGTCACGTGAGACTCAATGAGGGCAATTCTCTCTTCGGCACAACTAGTAATTACTCTCCTCGCTCGGCTTTCCCTCCCACTTCTCTCTTTGTATTTACATTTCAGGTAGTTAGCAGAGTAAAAGCCAAGTCACTGCACAGGAGGAAGGCAGTTGGGTCACGGTGACCTCCTGCAGTTAAAAACACATAAAACAGCTGACGGGAGGAAGAACCTAAAAGGGTTGTTACGGAGTCTGTAGGTGATCTTTCCATTTCTTAACCTGTATCTCTCACAAGACAACAGGAGGCAAGATGAATAGTTTGAGCATTGTACATTTACATGTACATGTCATTAGCTGTTTGTTTTAACGTGCATCGACTTGTACACACGTCTGTGTGACGTGTGCTGAGGCGCCTCTCCGGCTCCTCGTACTTTTGACTGCAGGACATTTCTGTTTCTTTATCTTCCACCACTGGAGTACAACTTGATAAAGACATGCAGAAAACAATGGAGAGGAATGAATGAAAGAGGCTAGTCGGGTTTGTATAGAAGCAAGAGAGAAGGGTGTGTGTGTGTGTGCAGAGACAGGATGAATGGACATGTGTGTGTTTCAGTGTGTGTGAATGTAGAAATAAAGCCTGAGAGAAAGAATGACATCAGCTTTTGGCTTCCGGTGAGTCGGTGGTCCGTCCGTCTCTGTCTATCGGTCTCTCTCTCCCTCATCTGTCTCTCTCTTCGTCTCTGTCTATCGGTCTCTCTCTCTCCCTCATCTGTCTCTCTCTTCGTCTCTGTCTATCGGTCTCTCTCCCTCATCTGTCTCTCTCTTCGTCTCTGTCTATCGGTCTCTCTCTCCCTCATCTGTCTCTCTCTTCGTCTCTGTCTATCGGTCTCTCTCTCCCTCATCTGTCTCTCTCTTCATCTCTGTCTATCGGTCTCTCTCCCTCATCTGTCTCTATCTTCGTCTCTGTCTATCGGTCTCTCTCTCTCCCTCATCTGTCTCTCTCTCTTCGTCTCTGTCTATCTGTCTCTCTCTTCGTCTCTGTCTATCTGTCTCTCTCTCTTCGTCTCTGTCTATCTGTCTCTTCGTCTCTGTCTATCTGTCTCTCTCTATCTGTCTCTCTCTCTTCGTCTCTGTCTCTCTCTTCGTCTCTGTGTATCTGTCTCTCTCTGTTCGTCTCTGTCTCTCTCTCTCTACTGTCACCCAGGAGTCAATTACATCTGGGGATGTCGCCATGGCAACGCAAGGGAGCAATAGGAGGAGGCATGAGTCATCACTATTCGAGAGAGAGACAAACAGACAGAGAGAGAGCGAGAAGAGAAATAAGAGAGAGAGAGAAGAGAAATAAGAGAGAGGAAAATGGGGTGAGGTAAAAAAGACGAGACGATGGAAAGAGAACGGGAGTGGCGGGGGACATGATTAAGGAGAGGAGAGAATATGAAGAGATAAGGAAAGGAAACAAGGAGAGGAGTCATGAAGAGGAGAGATGAGAAGAAAAGAAACAAGGAGAGAAGACAAGAGAGGAGATATAGAGAGAAAACCAGGCGAGGACACAAGGAAAGGAGACATGGAGATGGGAGAAACAATAGGAGTAGATATAGAGAGGAGGAAACAATAGGAGTAGATATGAAGGGGAGGAAACAATAGGAGTAGATATGGAGAGGAGGAAACAATAGGAGTAGATATGGAGAGGAGGAAACAATAGGAGTAGATATGAAGGGGAGGAAACAATAGGAGTAGATATGGAGAGGAGGAAACAATAGGAGTAGATATGGAGAGGAGGAAACAATAGGAGTAGATATGGAGAGGAGGAAACAATAGGAGTAGATATGGAGAGGAGGAAACAATAGGAGTAGATATGGAGAGGAGGAAACAATAGGAGTAGATATGGAGAGGAGGAAACAATAGGAGTAGATATGGAGAGGAGGAAACAATAGGAGTAGATATGGAGAGGAGGAAACAATAGGAGTAGATATGGAGAGGAGGAAACAATAGGAGTAGATATGGAGAGGAGGAAACAATAGGAGTAGATATGGAGAGGAGGAAACAATAGGAGTAGATATGGAGAGGAGGAAACAATAGGAGTAGATATGGAGAGGAGGAAACAATAGGAGTAGATATAGAGGGGAGGAAGACGAGGAGAAGAAACAAGAGGACACAAGGACAGGAGAGGAAACAAAAAGTGGGGCAGAGAAAAGGGGTGAGGTAAAAAGATGACATGAGATCAAAGAAGAGGAGGAGAGGAAGCAGGAAAGAAAGAATAAGATGAAAACAGGAGATGACAGGAATGGAGAGAAGGAGAAAATAGGAGAGATCAAGAAAAAGCAGTTTGTTTATTTCATGATCTAGACTGTGGGCCACTAAAAAAGACACACTCCTCCTCCTCCTCTTCCTCACATTAAAGCAGGACCTGAATCTCAAGAGATTGACAGAAATATTTTATTTTACACATTAAACGTCCATTTTGTTCTCCAGCACATAAAACCACTCCTCTTCCTCCTCTTTGGTTGACATTAAATACTTACATAAATACACAACTAAAATGACCTACATCAGCCAACCTTCAGTCCTTTTGAAATCTAAACTAAACTCGTTGTTCTCCAGCGGGCGTTTCCAGGTTTTGAGTCGTTTTGTGGTGAGTTCTGCCTGAACGTAATGCCCGTAATCACAGAGCTTTACTGTCAAAAATAAAACTGAAAGTCATTGTTTTATGATACAGCTTAAACTCTCTTAAAAAGGTTTCGGTCAAAGTGACAAACATTTATTTGGAGTTTAAAGTAAATTCAGCAACTGAATTTATAAATTTTAGAAGTAATTGAAAGTGAAACGGCCCCAAAGTTCAGTCACATGTTGATAAAAACTAATTTCCATCCGTAGATTAATGACGTGTTTACCTGAGCATCACTCAATCAATCAGTCGAAACATTTCATTCATTTTACATTAAAACACACAACAGTCACAATTCAGCATCGACTGGGAAAGCTGCAGTCGTCAGTAGTTTATGTAAAAATACCATTTACTGAATCAAGTGCTTCTCTCCTTTGATTCTGAAATAAAAACACAGCAGGAGACCCCCGACAACACGCTGGACATTCATTTAAAAAGGCACATTCACAGATAAACCGTGTTTCCATTCAACAGCAGACGATCCTTGAAAACAGTTTGATGAAGCTGGCTCGAGTTGATGCAAACATCTGGTGAACAAAGGTACCGAGCGCCAACACGGTGAGATCATAACCCTGATGATTCACGGGAATAATTCCTCATGACGTTCATCTTAATATCACCGGATATCATCGTGCTGCACCAGCCTCTTTGTTTTCGTCTTAAGAGGAATCGTGTCACGTTTATTTGCTTTCTCACAAAGAGTGAGAAGATCAAAGCGTCCGCATACAACAGTTGGTATGATTCTCTCACGTCCAGCGATACCATCAGAGGTGGTGTTGGGTTAGGTTGAGGCTGAATAAGTACGTTTGTTACGTGACTCATGCAGTTGGCGGTAAAATAAGTCAACGTTGACTTGATTATCGGTCTCATGGGTGAAAGTCCTGCTTTTGCCGACTTTGTGGCTCTTTCTACTCAGTCACCTGACTTCCTCGTCCACGTCCAGGCTCACGATTACGGGGCTTATATCCAAATTACAGTGTTCTACTCTTCATAGATGTAGGTACCAGGGTTCAACACTAATGCTTGTTTAATTTAACAGCAGTATTCATAGAACAACGAAAACATCGACCGTCTCATCTCAACAACAGTGAATTTGCCGAAATGTCCAAAAGCCTCAACTTGTCAGCCTGCAGTACATGCAGACATTTGCAAGTCAAATTGATGACACGATACTAAATCTCACGAGAAGTGAAAAAACACAACAGCTTGTTTGGTTTCAGGGTGGGCTGTGATTGGCAAAAAATGTATTTCAGATGCAAATGAACGCCAGCCGACACTTTGACTCAAAGTCTGTAACGCATTTCAGACGTACCCAAAGTCAGAGACGAGGCAGCTGGTTTGTGAGAAAATTTGCAAATGTATTTGCAAAAAAACAGGCACTGTTGTTGTTGTTGTTTTAACGTAGGCAGCATCCAAATTGAGCTTAAGGCACAACTGGTGTTAAATGTTGGCTTGATGCTCGTTACTCAGTCGGAGCCGTTTTCACAAATGTGTTGACGAACTGAGGAGGAGGATGGAGGTGATGGAGGTTAAAAGCGCTGATGGTGCGGTGTTTTCTCTCTTGTGGTGATGACGTGTGTGCAGCTGAAGAGTCCGTGCACAGTCGGAGTGTTTTGTAATACCGTGGCTTCTCTCCAGAAGCAGCGTCTCCTCCAGTGTTTGTTTTTATGTGTGAATGTGAGCAGAAGGACGGAGGGAAAGATGAATGGAGAGGCAGACACACCGAGGTCCTCAGATCGATACCCAGAAGTCCTTTCTTTTCCACAGATGGTCTACTCACTGAAGCTGAACTTCAGGCCGGAGCTCTCTGTGATCGGGGAGGAGGGACCCGCACTGGATACGGCACTGGAGGGGATACTGCCATCTTTAAAACAGATAAGTCAGTTAACTTTGTAGCTCAGGAACACAGATCTTAACCCTCAAAACACATCAAAACCCTACATTTATGAATCCTGAGTCCTCTCTCAGATACCAGGTGAACAAAGAGGGGGGGAGTGATCCGGTACAACAGCGTCATGTCCTCGCAGCTTCATCGTCTGTTGCCATGGAAAACTTGATGAAAATGTTTTTTCTTCATGAATCAAGCTTGCACGTCAACGTGTATATTAATACTCTCACTAGAATATACTCGTGTAATTGAGATTTCAGTACATTTTAACATGAAGTTGTCTCCATTCATTGGTCAATCGAATAATGAACATTTAAGACACATTTTTAATCCGTACAGTGAGAAATGACAGAAGCTTTTCACCAGAATGACACGTTTCACTGTCGTTTTGACGCATAAAAACAGCCTCAATGACTCTGCACTGGCACACAGCTGTCCTGTAACTACAGCCAAAGGGAGAATAAACCAGCAGCAGAACGTCCTCCAGCATCCCTGCATGTTTGTTGGGTGATAAATGAGATTGACAGAGAGATAAAAAAAAAAAACACCCAAAGTGTGAACAACGCTGGATGAAAAGGGGAGATAATCAGTAAAGGAGAGAAAGAAGCACAGAGAAGCACGATGAAGCACGATGACGCACGATGAAGCGCTGAGTGGAACGTGGCGCTCTTGTCGTGGTAAATGAAGAGATTAATGCACAAATAAAATGAGCATCAGTTAGCAGCAGTTTGGTTCAAGGACACCTGCTTTAGCTCATTTGGGGACTGAACATGTGACCTGTTTGTGATGATAAAATGAATATCTGTAACCACGAGGTCATTGCAGATAAAAGTCTGCAGTAAAGGAATGCAAAATTATTTTTGACAATTTGGAGAGGTACATTTAGATTTCCCTGCCAAAGACCAGTGTTCTTTTACAATATATATCTATATTGTTATATATTTGAACTCTGGTCTTCATCCCCGTCATTGCATTTGAATGCAGACATCTACCAGAAGAGATAGAAGTGGGCCTACGTAATGCATAAAGCCATAAAGCCGCATAAGAACACTCACGCCACAGAGGCCGGCTCGGCGGCCGGAGAGACGTTTCAGAGCCAGAGGAGGACAGCGGCTGCTGAGGGCTGTAGAGAGACGTCTGGCTCTGAGAGTCAAACAGGCTGGAGAGCGCTGGAGCGGAGACAGAAGAACACAGAAAAACATGATCAGGCTCCAAATGTCAGCTTCTTAACAGAACCACAGTGCAAGGAATTAAGCAAGTTCATTTAAACTCAAACAGTCATATTTCATAATTTTGTGTCGTTTTACTTTCAGTTTGGTGTATTTAGAGGACGGTGCGGGCCTACCTTTCATGGTCTTGGCGTGGGCCTCGCTGCTGCTCTCACACACCTTGTTGAGGAACTCGTCCACCTGCTTCAGGGACAGCGAGTTGTGCAGCGTCTCCAGCGGGTAGATAGAGGGCACCATGGAGCAGCCTTCAAAGCCTGCAGCACAGACAGGAGACAGAAACACAGCCTGTCGTACCACTTCTCCATCCGACGGAAGAGGAGGAGGAGCGACACTGCAGCTCTCTGTGAATGCTGGCTTACTGCTCATTCTCTCGATGCCATAACTTGACAAGCAGGTCCCGAGATTCGGCAGCCATTTTTACACCGTCTGGCCTCAGACAGCAGCTACACAGCACTACGTTACCAGCCAAACACGAATGTAAACAAACAATCAGCGCCACGGCTGGTGTTCCTTTCCTTCTTTGGTTAGTTTGACCATATTAACGAAGGCGGGATGTTGTGATTATTTGGGAAAGTGTCATATTATTCTGTATATTAGAGGATGTGGTTCAAACCACATAAACTAGAATCACCACCATGTCATGTTGCAGTTTACATCCATGTCTGTCCAAAATGTCGTCACTGTACCATTTGATCTTGCTGGTCATCGATGTGAAACTTTCATAATTAGCATATCAATTCTCGAGTTATGGCCAAAAAACATGTTGAATCATTCAGCATCGACTTCGGCATTTTGGCCGTCGCCATCTTGGTTGTTTGCAACCAGATGTGATACAAGAGAGTAGCGAAGTACAACCACACACTGAATATGTGGCAGTTTGTAATCAATCATGGTGTAAATATTCATCTTCATCTTGCCTTTGAAGCCTTTGTGTCAATTCCCTTTCATTTGATTTTATCTGATGGATGTTTTAATTCTAGGGATGCACAATATAGATTTTTTTCACCCGATGCCGACACGGTATCGAAGTGTGTAGATGCTGCGCTTGTAAATTCAATGAAGGCGATTTGTCTTCGTTTTATCAGACAGTAAATGATCAGCTACAATTCAATTATGGGAATAATACATAACAACGTAACTTCCGCATTACCGGGCCCGATGTCTATTGTGCATCCCGAATTAATTAACAATGTCCTACATATTTTCCTTTCATAAAATGACAAATACACGTGTACGTGCTGAGAAACACAACTGTGCCATGGCAAGCCGACTTTTACACACAAACCAAAAGCAAAAGCAAACGAGTGTCATTCCGTGCAGCCCGACAAAGAACTCCACGATGAAGCGGCGCCACGAAACAAGCAAACAGGGAATGGATGGAGGTTGAAGCGGCTCATCCATTTCCCCAGAGAGCATGCTGGTCAGCCTTGCATTTCTCCAGGAACAATGTGCTACGACTACAGATGTATTCAGGGTCTACTGCCTCAAACAACTCGTCTGATATCAACGACACCAGCTTCAGCACTTAATGGACGGGAACCATTTGAGACCTCGAGGGGCCAAGATGTGAATTTCCCCTGTTGATCATTTTCACATTCATATTTTTCGTAGAGTTGCTTTTATGTGACACAAGAAATGGAAATCAAGAAAGTTATAAAGCATTTGAGGGATCAAAATCCATCTCTTCTGCTCTATCGCTCCGTTTTACATCTCTAGGTGACATTTCTTTGTAGAGATGCTTTGGCCAGTTATGTGATGTTCACCACAACACTAAGAAAAGCTTGATGCACCAGAGACGGCTGCTTTAACACCTGTTTTAGACTGTATTCCGGTTCGGTGCTCCGCATCGCCTCATGTTCACTGAACAACACCCACTATTACTGAGCTACTCAATCAAATCCCATCAAGATGAAACACGTCACATCGATAAGGATTCAGGCTAACTGCAGTTTCACTGTGACTTTAAGCACTGTATGCAGAAGAAGATGGACTTTTCCTGCTTTTAAAGCTGCAGCCTCTGGCAAACATGCAAAGTAAAGAAAGTTAGGAAGACGTTTACAGTTGGACATGGAATGGAGCAGGATGTGACAAAAAGAGAAGGAGAAATGCACAGGAGGAAACGTAAAGTAAAGCACTGAACAACAGTGGATGCAAAGCTCAACTGGCATTAACAGCGTCCCACTTGCCCCAGCACTGGCAGAACGGGGCTAGAGGGAGGAAGAGGAGGCGGCGACAGGAAGTGAGCGGGATCCACAGAGGCTGACCGTGGAGGGATTCTGGGAGCTCCTGACCAGACCTCAGCCAGCTCTTGAGGAGGCGACGGTGGTAGGGACAGTGGCGCAGGTGGTGGGCTACGGTACCGTCCACAGCCAGAGGGGCAAACCCCAGCAGGGACGCCTCAGCGGGGAGCCCCCCCAGCAGCTGGACTACATGCAGCTCGTCTGAGGGCTCTGAAGGGACGAGAGGCAGAGCAGGAAGAGAGGAAGAGGAAGTAGAGTGGAGCAGGAAGAGGAGCGATAGGAGCTGTGGAACAACTCAAAAGAGCAGTGCGGCCTCAGGACAGTGGGTTGAATTTAATGAGCTGAGAAATGAATCGTGGAAAGTACATTCAGTTTCAATCTCTGACCTTCTTTGATCTACACTCCTCTTGACCTTTCAGTTATGAAGCAGACCAGCTACTCCTGAACAACAGTACGCCTCAACCACCAACAGCTGAAACAAATCCCACCATTTCCATTTCAAAGCAAACTAAGTTCAAACTAAAGATAAACCCGAGGTCAAATAAAGAGCAGCAGCAGTCAATCATCGATAATCTATGGCAGCACGAGTTCAAAAGGAATCAGTGACGACACATCAGAGGTCTACGTCACAAAACATGTGAACCAGAGCGTCTTAGAGTCGTCAATAATACTGTTCAGGTATAACAACTTCAACAACAAGAGACCTGTGACCTCGCACGCAGTTACAGAGAAACATTTGCACTTATCTGGAGTCCAATATTTAATGACTTGTAGCTCAGTTTTTGGTGTCTATCAACTCCAGAGGGGAATGTCTGGCTCGTTAGTTGCTACACGCTCTACTGTGTTCACCACCACCATCTGTATGTTGTTTGGTGTTGGGCATGATGTATGCAGTCGGTTTAAGCGGCTATAAAATAAGCTGAAACTCTGTATAAAGCTCCGTGAAGCTGCAGATTCTAGTGATAATAAAACTCTTCTTAATGACACCACTCTAGTCTGATCATGATGATAAAAACAGCTTGAAGAAGACAAAACTCTAATAACATCTTCTGATACGTGATGAATGAAGCAATCACAAAGCCACGGCTGTTCCTTAAAACAATAACTCAAACGGAACACATTTTGCTTGCTCTCCAGTTCATTGCACAGAAAATCAACTATTTTGTTGACAGTTTTTTTCCCTCCACTGAGCAGCATTTTGGGCAATTCATCAGTGCTAATTTTCCTCTTACCCTCCCAAGCTAATAACTCGTGTAAAATACTGGCTTCCCAAATGTCTGGGTTCAGGTTCTACTTTAATCCTCAGATAATAGAGGCCCTTCACTCCATAACAACACATGAAAATGTGACCTGAATGATTTAAGACTCAATCAAAAACAAAAGATAAAACGGTTTGATCAACGCAGAGATGAATAGAATTCTTGGTCCTCCACAGTGAGTTTTGCTGACACATCCATAGTGTCTTTATAAAATGTGTATAAAATTTTGAACTTAAACCACAGCATGTTGTTCGAACACAGCTGAAGAAAACAAGCCTGGGTGATGATGTTAAATGTGTTATCTAGACATCTCAACATGATTTATGTATTTTATTAATCCTCCTTGCTAATTTAAGTGTTGGGATCACAAAGTAAATGTCCTGTCGTCACTTCCTAAAGTCTTAACCTTAAATAACACAAATGTGCTGGACACACGGGTTGACTTGTAGAAGCCCGAGTGAAACACGCATCACTGTGCTTCCCCGTAGTTTGTCCCAAACACTTGTCAACATCATATCAGATGTCTGCACCGCGCCGACTCTCCGTGTCATTTTCAATCAACGCGTCAGACGATCCCGGTGCTGCTACGATGTGTCATATTTCCTGCGAAAGCACGGACAGCACTGATCCGTAACAGCATTCAGTCTAAATAACCGAACAGGAGCTCAGTTCTTCTCAGGTCATAAGAGCCAGCGGGGCCGATCTCCCCATGGTGCGATATAAAACTGCCTCAATACATATTTCAAGAAAGTGAAGAGTGGATCTCATCATACGAATACATCTTTCCACAAAACAAGCACTGTGAAGCAACTCATTAATTCCCAACCGCTGCCGTGTCCAAAAGGAGCGTCTACGCGGAGCCAGATGGCGACCAGTGACAGATGCATGCAAGTGGATTAAAGAAACTGAATATGACTTTTCACAAACAGACGCCGCGACGTTAGAGACCAGGAGGCCGAACGCCGTCGCTGCTGCTGAACATTTCTCACTTACAGGCAGTTAGCATCGAAGGATATTATTATTATAATTCTGAAATTATTTACATTATGAATTAATACTTGTTGTTTATTCTATGAAATACCTGAAAATCAGTCAAAGACCTTCAAATATCTTTTTTTGGTCCGACAAACAGCAAATGAGAGTTTTGGGCCCGTGTGCTTGAAAGATTTGTGAAATGATGAACCGACTTTTCTAGATTGTCTGAACGATTAATCACCAAATTGTTCCAGCTTCATCCAACCAACTCAGAAATTCCAAGAGTGAGAGTTGCTTGTAAAGCAGCACCAATGTGATGAATAAAATAAAAATGGAACTGCAAAGCAATGCAAACAGAAATATTTTTGAATTAATAAAATGGGAAAAAGGTTTTTATGCTCCAGAGTGATGAATACATTCAGGCAGACGTTCCCTTGTTGTGTAGGTACAGAGCTGCAATCCAACAAATGAATGAAGAAACAAACCCGTCTGATTTTGTGCGGCGCTCCACGTTCACATGTTGGAAAACACTCCCCGAATAACTGCTCACCTTGCTGCAGTGACGTAGAAGTGTACTCCAGGGCGAGTCGGTACACCGTGACATCACTGTTGGGTGAGGTGACACATTTCTGACGACACCAATCAGTGATGCGGTCAGAGTTAAATAGATATTGTTTTTTAAAATCGCCCGAACTAAGAAATTAACAGAATATGTGATTTGAAATGAGCAAAAGGTGCAGGTGAGGATATATTGTGAAGTGTGCACATGGAAGTATGTCTGAGGCAGGATACATGTTCCACACACATCCATCCTGTGAAGAAACAGCAGGATCAGAGAGAATGAAAGAAGCACAGGCAGAGCAGTCGGTGTTAGAGGTGAGGGCCGAACAAACAACACACGATACAACAAACACCGAGGCTGTGTGTGCGAAACAGAAACTCTGTAAAATTTTAATTCGTTTTTTAAATCTTAAGAGACGTTTAATGTAATTAACGCAGCCAAACGTCAAACCCCCCAAATTAGAAAACACAGGAAATGTTTTCGCACAAAAAAAAAAAAAAGGGTCATGCAAGACAACAGGAAAAACTGGAGGAGTGTCGAAAATAAACTTGAATGAAAGCAGACATACCATTAGTCGGATGCCTGGCAAACGACACAGAAAATCTCTTTACTGGCGGCATAGAGAACAGCTCTGAGGAGATAAGAAAGGTCACTGGTGTTACTGGGGCTGCTGGTACCTGCGTCTGCCTGTTTGCCAGTGTTGCCTTTTTACATGAGAGAAAAACAGAAGAGAGAGAGAGAGAGAGAGAGAGAGAGAGAGAGAGAGAGAGAGAGAGAGAGAGAGAGAGAGAGAGAGAGAGAGAGAGTTGGCCCGTTGATTCATCAATATGTCTGCCAAGGAACATGCGTGCAAACGAGGGTCGTCTCTGAATGAACAGAGAGGAGATGGGCTTTCAGAGAAAGAGAATGGAGAGGCTGTTGAGTGGCGTACATGATGGACATTTAGGACAGTGAACATGCAGGAGGTGTGACGCTGGACTTCTATCTGAAGGGCATTCGACTGTGAAAGGAAGCCGAGTTGAACCTCTTTTTTCTTCCTTTCATCACCTAGTTCGACATTGTGGGAAACACAATCGTGTTCCGCTGTCTCGCTGACAGTTTGATGAGAAGATTGAACTCACTTTCATGTCTGTACGGTAAATATGGAGCCACAGACAGCAACTTGTTAGCTTAGCTTAGCATAAAGACAGGACAAACATCTTGCTTGGCTGTCACTAACGAACCTTATTAATTGTTTGAAGTCATGTTTTTGGCCACCTGACAAATAAAAGTCACTCTTTTAGAAAAGGATCATATTTCCAGGATTCAGGATCACTCAATGATACTATGAATATCCACTTTTATATTATATATAAATGATATTAACAACATTGCATTTTAAATCCATTTAAAAGAAAGTATTAGAAACGATGATGAGTGGTGTTAATGACGGGGTATCTGACCTCATCGGATAGAGCTGTGTGGATTCATAAATGTTGCTCTAAACTACACTCATCACCAACACTGACGGTCATTTTAAGGTCTGAATTGAAACCAGCACACTTCCTGTCTCATTTCCCGTAACGTCTGCCCTGACGCAGCCCTCGCTTCCCTTAAATGAGCAGCAATGTCGTCGGTCCAAACGCTCACCTGTCTCTCTCCTACGGCTGAACGTGATGTAACAGAACTGAGAGCGGAAAGCATCCGTTGTAGCCTCGCAGTCAGAGCGACACCTGGTGGACAAACTGAACGGCTCGGTTTCCTGTGTTTTAAACCCGCAGTGGAAAAGGAAAAACAAAGCGAATGCGACTGGTGGATTTAAAGGTGGATTATTGGCTGCTGAAAATATATCTGTTCCAAATAACAGGCTGAGTTTCTTAACATGAGGATTGCCGTGAAATGTGATTAACAAAAAAAACCAGACGTCTGGCTCCCAGACACAGAACTACTTTACCGTGGATTATGAAATTAAATTCCCTGAGAGAGAATATGGTTCGCACTGCAAAACAACATGCACAGAGAGAGAGAGAGAGTGGACATTTCAATACACTCAAACCCAAGCAGACAGCGGTGTGATCAGTGCGAGGACATGCTGATCTGGGAGAACATTGATCAGAATACAGACGGCACAGTCCACTGTCAGGTTGCATGCTCAGCATTTTCTGCACAGACGATCACTCTGCCGTCAAATCAGTGCCCTCGTCATGCACACTGCGAAGGAAAGTCACTCAAGAAAGGTGATGAAACGGACTGAAATTGGTTTGTTTTGGGAAAGGAAGCAAAAGAAAGCAGGGAGCTGTAATTTAAGAAAAAAAAAATTACAATACTGAATGGGCCAAAAATTGAAGTATCTTAAGCTTAGGAAACGAAAAGTAGAAGAAGATATTCTGAGGCCAGAAAGAGAGTTTGGAGACTTTCTCATGAGAAGAAAAAGAGATGAAAGAACCGCCTTGTGGGGGACAGACGGTGAACGTACCAAACATGCCAATCTGGCACGGCAGACTGCCGGGGGACAGGGGTGGTTTTCGGTGGAGGTGGTGGTGCGTGCGGACGTAGTCCCGCAGGTTGGGGGCGCTACAGGACACCCCGAGGGCGGACGCACTGAAGAGGCCAGAGCAGAGCGACCCTGTGTGAGGAGGAGCCGGGGGAGGGAGGTGTGCAGGGTGAGTACTACATTTTACACACCATGCTATTATTCAGAACAAACCGATGCTTTGGGGGAGAATTAGGAATTAAGAAGAATGTACACCTGTGTGAAAACCCTGCAACTACAGTATGGTGGATTTTCATCCTTCAACTTCAGTTTCAATAAATGCTTTATCATGAACTAAAGATGTATCACGGACAATCTGAAAACAAAGCTGCGGTTTGTTCCTAGAAATGACGACATAAGTTACAAGGTTTCCACAACAGTGACCTCTTAATGTATGTGTGCATATCAGTGAGTGTACAAGGGAATTCAGAGCATGTGTGTTGTGATACGCAAAAAGCAGCAGAGGCGTGACGAGCAGGCCCGAGTGTGGAAACGGGATTATTTCAGACACCCTCTGTGCACAAACCCTCTGAAGTTGCAACAGCCAATCCCCATAAATAAACCATATTCTTTTGATTTTAATAATATTTAAATAAGTACGGAGTTTATCGACCAATTCATTTAATCTTTTAGGTCATAATCGAGCAACCGAGGAGATAAGCCGCTCTGAAAACAAAAGCTGTGAGAAGTGACGCACACAAGAGGTTAACCAAAGCCGAGTGTGACACACAGGTTAGAAATTCCCAGTAAAGCACACAAAGTGACTCCACTCCCTGTTCTTACGCTCACGGTTTTAGTCACACTTCTGGATTTAGACGACGGCCTTTCATGCTTGTGTGAGTGTCACCGTGTTAGCAGTCAGTTGTTTTGCTGTGCGTACACTTTCCAAGAGTCCTTCGAGGGCTCCGTCATTAGGGGAGAGGTTAGATCGGTTTGGTCACCCAGAGAGGTTCTTACAAAGACCTCTGATACACCTGATATACCTCCGATACACCTGATATACCTGATACACCTGATATACCTCTGATACACCTGATATACCTGATACACCTGATATACCTGATACACCCGATTTGGAACATTTGAAGGCATTTTAACTTTGTATGCATCATGATCGGGGAAGAACTACCCAAAGTTTCATCTTATTTTAGGTTAAGACAACAGTCAAAATCTTGTTAGACTGCAGAGCATGTACCGCTGCTGATGAATACATAAGCAGACCTTCATATTTAACTATCTACCTCCTGATTTTGGGATCATGTTTTTAAATAATATACAATACAGGACTAATTCTTAAATGGCATTTCCTGCAATCATCAAATTATCTTATTGCTGACTTAAATATGCAGAGTGCTCCAGAAATCAACTCCAAACCTAACGGGTACATCAGGTGTGCAACATGGCTCAGCGATAAATTCTATATAAAATCAGCTATAAAATCAGCTATAAAATCAGCTATAATATTTCACGCATGAAATAGAAGAGCTTCTAACAGCTGTAAAGAATTAAATAACCTGATCTTGGATAACATTGTTTTTTCTCTTGTATTAAATCTATTGCTTTCACGTTGTCAGTTAGTGTATAGAACATGGTACAGTTAGTAAATAAAACATCTCAAAGTTCGCTCTGCAATGATATCAACTTTACAAATAAGATAATAATAATAAAATTGATTTAATAATTAAATTGGATCATCAGTATTTTGGTTTGTTTCCTGTTCTGACCTCAGAAAGAAGAGATGGAAACACCTCCAGTATGTTCCCTATGCTGTCACTTTATCACCTGCGTAGAAAGCGCATCGGTACTTCTCTGAACGCTACGTGACACCAGCGGTCCGGCAGTTGGCCGTGAACGCAACTGTCCCCGCTGACCTCTCGCCTACATAGTTTGGAGTCTGATCCTATTTGGCTGCTGCTGAAAGCTAAGCTGGGATGGAAGCTGTGTGACCGTCAGAAACAGAGACAGAGGGGAGGGGAGCGGTGATGGAAATAAAAGAGGGAAAGAAAAACAGGCCGAAAGAAATAATGGGAGACACAGACGGAGAGAGAGAGACAGCCAGAGAGACAGATGTGGTCAGGTGGGAGGGCTTGTGATGAGAAGATCAGTGATGACAGCTGGAGATGGAATGTGTTGTGAGGTCAGTGTGTCTGTTGGCATAAACTCTCTCTCTGTCTATCATACTTACTTCCCCCCCAAACACACGCACATACAGAAAACACACACACACCAGAAATGAGGTGCCCGCCAAGGCCACTGGCTGGTTTGATCTCGGGAGACTGGCGCGAACCCGAGGGGAAGAGTCGGTGGGAGGTGCTGCCTTTGGCGGACTGGGTGGGGGAGGTCTCAGAGAGGACCTGAGTGGGGCCACGGAGACCAGGCGTTAAGACTGAGAGGGCTGCAACAGCACATTTAGGAACCTGGCGTCACTTAAACAAAACCGTAACACTTCTGATACAAAACAAAAAACTGCTCATTTATACAAGAATAAAATGAAAGACCCAGTCTGGTTGTATCATTATTAGCAGTAAATCCAACACTGCAGGGTCTGGTACCTCCATGGAGCCCGTCTTCCGGTTGCGGATCATGGGGGACCTTCGCTGGATGTTGATTGGCTCAGAGAGAGGAAGTGCCTCGTCCAGCTGGTCCTGGGAGAGGTCCTCCAGACTGCCCTGATTGGGCTTTTTGTCTTGATTCTGATTGGTCAGAGAAGAGAAGGGGGGGGGGGGGGGAGAGAGAGAGAGGAGATATGATGATTTGTTTGAAAGTTGTTAAGGCAGAACCCTCGACTAAAACATCAACTGAAGGACAATTGGCTCTTTTTGAACATATACCTCAAACTGCACATCCTTAAAATACCGACTGAAGGAAACAACAACAACAACAACAACTGTATGACCCTGAATAAGACTGAAACATGCAAACACGTTCGCACACCTCTGAGGACGCCGGGCGGAAGCCGAAGCCAAGAGGTACGTTCTCCTCGTCTTCGCACCCTTTGACTCCTGGACTGAAGTGAAGCTCGACGTGGAAACGCTCCTCTGAGGAAGGGTCCTGCTCACGACACAGATTTAAAGACATAAAGACAATTCTACGCATTAAAAACTGCAGACTGAAAGAATATAAAAAGGAGAAAGACATGCAGCTCCGTGCAAGCCGACCTTATTGTTGTCTTCATACAGCATAATGACTATCTGTGTCATGTAGTTGAGCTCAGTCACAGCACTCAGGTAGTCCATGGCCTGTTTCCACTGCTGGTCCTTCTCATCCTGGTACTCAAACAAAAACACACACACTGTAAATGCAAACGACACTTCAGACATAAATACACCTGATAATATGATCCACAAAATCATGTTCCAGACATTAACCTGTATAATGACGTACCACAGAAGATATTAATCATTAGGGTTAGGTAATAAAGCTGTATCAATATCATGTTATCATCAAATATCATCGTGTTTTTCTGATAATATGGCACCTAAATAAAAACATTAAACATCTACGAATTTACAGGCATGTTTTATTAATGTGTTCCTACCAAACAGACCAATAAAGAGGTGATAAAATCAGACATACATCCAGCAGCCCTCCGTAGCGGAAGACGCTGAGCAGGGAGTGGACGTGGCTCTCGCTGGTGAAGTAGAGACGCGTGCGGACGTGACGACCGGGAGACATCACGCCGCGGGAATACCTGAACATCAGAGGACAAGACACAAGTCTGTCAACACAGCACCGGTGACCTCCACAAAGCTACACAAACACACGGCGTGTCGTGTGTTTTGCCTGTATACACGTGAAACATGTCGGTGCGAGCTTCAGCGGCGGCTTGTGTTCTCACAGCGGGTGCAGCTTGTTAACGGCCTCGTCCTCGTGGGTCCTCTGCATGTCCAGCTGGATTTTCTTCATCAGAGGAACACAGTAAGCCTGAGCGATGTCCAGTTTCTCCGCTTTGCTGATGCCGTACTCCTGATATGGACGATATGAAAGGGGGGAAAAGCAGAACACTTCCATCCACTTCTTTGTAATCTACTTATTCATGATCATGAGGAGATGGAAGTCTTATCGCAGCATATTTTGGGGCGGAAGGCAGGAAAACACGCTGGACACCACAGGATGAACAGATAACAAGTGACAAATCTATGCATGGAGGCCTTAGAATGGATATTCTGTTACTGTGAATTATGCTGCGCCACTTCCAGAATGAATTGCTGTATTTTATGGCACACTTGAAAGAGTATGTTTCACGCTCACTCACACTCGACACAATTACATTATTATTATTTTCTTTTCTTTGTTGCAATGCAATGTCTTATGCATATTTTATTTTTTCTTTGTAATTTTGTAAAATTTTTATATTATATAGGTGGAGGCTTCAAATAAGCCAAGTTGGCTTTCTGTCTCTTCCTGCACCGATATTCATTTATTTCGGTTATGTTTGATTATTTTAAATTTTGTTGTTTGAATTGTGCAAAATAAATAACTCTAACTCTAGTTCTTTGATTTTATCTGCTGAGTCATACTACCTTATTTTGGTGCAACATTTTAATCTTCCCACGGAAATCAATACATTTTGATTTTATGCTCAAAAGGGAAAAATGGCTTCATGACCACCACTTACTGCAATGAATGTGTGACGGTATCTGCAAAATGTCTGCTGACACAATTCACTAGTGTGACCCATTAGTTACCATTCCCCCACATGATTTAAGTACATCATTTAACTCCCTAATTGAATGTGCTACACAGCTAAATGACGCCTTTAACCTGTGGTATGACGATGTCAGCCAGGGCGCGGGACAGTCTGAACAGCTCCAGCGTGTCCTCCAGTCCAAGCGAGGCGTTGTGCTGCGAGTCGTATTTGATGCAGTCATAGATGTCCGGGATCTTGCTGATGTCGTAGCGGCCGTTCTTCATGCGAAAGTCTCTCTCCAGTTTGGACCAGCGCTGCAGCATCAGCTCCAACGTCTCGCTGTGGTACAGCTGAAGGTCTGAGGAACGGAATCTTAGTCAAAGTCTTAAAAAGGTAATGGTCTCTTTTAACCGCTTCATCTTATTTTCTCCACATGCAGCTGAATAGTTTTTCTTCTGTACGACATGTTCTCACTACCTGCAGACTTGGGGTCCTCCAGTCTCTTGCGAATCTGTGAGTTGAGGCTCTGGATGAGGGCGTACACCTTGTCACAGGTTTTGACTGGATCCTGAATGACCTTCATTGAGTTCACCAGCGATGGGCTGCCAGTCGGTGCCAACTGGGACACGATGGAAACAGAAGGATAGAACATTATATCGATGAATATAGTCAGGAAGGACTTGAACAACTTTAGCCAGTGTTCTATATCGACGTGTACCATCAAAGAAATACTCGTATTATGTCTGAAAAGAGACTTTACTTGTGGAAGATCACTGGCAAACATTGCTCCAGGCACCTCATCAACTCAAGCCATTTGTGTACTTCCACTTTGCCACACACCTTGTGATAGTCCTCCTCTGTGAACTCCTGGCCCTTCTGCATGATTTCATGCAGCCTGGCCTTCACTTTCTGTTGGCAGTCGGTCAGAGAGTCGCTGTCACTGTCCAGCAGCCCGTTCATGTTGCCGCTCTTCACCATCTGAACCAGGATCGGAGTCAACTCCCCTTCTAGAGCCAGCAGACCCTGCGGAGAAACCAGAGAACCTGAACTGAATCCTTGTGTGGCCTTTTGTTTTCACTCAACCAACGTCCAACTGTTGCTCATATGGTACAAATATTGTGTATCAAAGGATTTACAATTAATTTATCTCCTGAAATATGGCATAGGAAACATTTCAGTGTGTTTAAATAACATCAGTTACACATAAATTATTTATGCTGTATGTAGTATAGTCTCTCAGGTACGGGGCAGAGTTACCTTCGCGAAAGCAGCCGCGGTCATCTGCACCCGGCCCTCGTCAGAGGCGTAGATCTTCAGGTCATGGCGGTAAGTGCTGTGCAAGCGCAGGAGGCCACAGCCTGGAAACCCGGCATAGTCACCTGGAAGAATGCACACAGAGTGGGGCATCATGGTTAACTGGAATTAAGAATCAGCTGAGTCAGGGGGGCGGTTGAAAGAGAAGAGGAAAAAATTAAACTGTGTGTTGATTGTACCCAAAAGTACCAAGGACTCCCATTGAAAATAGGCACATCATCACTTTCAGTTCAAATGAATTGTCAAAAAAAAAAAAACTCACCCACAAAATGACCATTTGTATATCAATTGCTCAGCCTGTGTTACTCTGAATTCTTGAAGAAACAGTTTTTCTCGCGTGCCTCCACGACGAACAAAGAAGCAAACAAATCGTGGGGGCATGCTCGAAAAAACAACGTTTTCTGGTGATCTTGTGGGTAAAGTTCTCCTTGAAGCTACAAAATAAAATGAAGTGAAAGTAAAGTGGACAAATGTTGAGTAAACCCCAAACATTACTGAAGACGGCTCCTCTGAAGAGATCGAATACTTTAGATTAACCTACTAGAACTTAAGAGTAAAATACACTGAAATGAATGCAGCTGTAGGAGGTAGATGCATACCAACGCTAAAGCTCAAATCACACTGATGCTTCATGCATTTTTCTTCAGTGTACAGTCAAATCATCAGCCTGATGTTATAAAATTGTCTTTCATCAAACAAAAAAAACAACGCCCCAAGGACCCATAATAAAAGAATGCAGTAGGATTAGTGTGAGATGACCTGCGACTGCACGTGTGACCAAAACAACAGTCGCTGCAGTGGATCATCTCAAGAGCACGATTCAAACGATGCACAGCAATCTGAATGTGGGACAAACGGGACTAGTCGCCGGGTAAAATGAAACTAAAATCACAGTGAGATCAGAGCATGTTAGTGGACGGGACGACAAACGCGAGGAATGAGAAAGGCGTGGAAGAGCGGTGATGTCCAGGAAACCGTTCTCTTACCAAAGCCAATAGGGGACTCGCAGCCAAGGGACCGGCGATTACCGGCTAGTAGTTTACACAGAGAGCAACGACAGGTAAGAAGAGAAGAGCAGAGTTAAACTTGTGGAAGAGAAAGAAGCATGAAAACAGTGGCTGGGATGACGAGACAGCCTTCGGTGCAGGGACGCACTACTTTCACTTCTGCTTCAGGTGGCTTTTCTGTGCAGTTCGGGATTTGTTTTGCATGCACTACGAAACAAAAAGCAGAAAGAAGGCGAGCCGGAGGAAGGGTCATCTATGAATAACACAGAGAGCTCTGCGAAGCAGTCAAGAGAGAGAACCCATAATGCGACAGGCAGGTTTGTCCGTTCACACATTGTGTTTCACTCTGGTTAATATTACGGGTTAGAGGTGCTATTCTTAAGCATTAAAGAGTAAATGGAGTTATAGGAAAAGCACTGGCGCATTTCTGTCTCATGCACAACACCCGACATCACAGTTGGGTTCGGTCGGGTTTGCTCGGCTGCAGAGGATGTGGACATTGCGCTTCTCAACGATAGAGCCGAACTTCTGTTCCAATGTGGAAGTGGTTGACAATACAATCTTCACTCTCAAGTTCCACCTACTCGCTGCCGGGAGTTTACCCATTTGCCATGAATCTGTAGATGTTCAAAGTTCATTCTGAGCACTTTTAGGACCTTGAGTTAAGACTATTTTGTTAACTGCCATTCCCAAAAGGTCAAGAGTGAGCTGGTCAAGTATTTAGATACAGTGTATCACACGCCCACCGATAAATCACTGACTGACGGTTTGTAACTGGGAAATTCCCAAATGTATTCCTTCAAATGTCCACATTAATGGCCGCGCTGACGTTATTTTGGTGCAGCAAAGATATCGTACAAAGCCAAGATTAGACTTCTGATCGCCGTCACTCCTCGTGTGCATCGGACCTGCTGCTCCTGTGCGGTGGCACCATGTTGAAAGTGGGCAGTGATGCAGACCAGCTCGTTTCACTTTCACCCCTGTGTAGCCTATATGTACAGTGTTTACTGTCTTCACTGAGACATGAAACGACTGTTCATCGAAGCTCGGCTTTGGGAAAGGAAAGAGATATGGGACAAGATGAGAAGACTGAAAGAAAAAGAAAGAGAGAGGGTGATGGAGATGAGAGGAGAAGAGCAGGTACTGCACCCTGCCCAGGACAGGATGTACATGATACTTTTAAACATAAACTCACCTGAACCCATTCAAACTACGCCGATACAACAGAGATATATACGCTCTTTGGATTATACAGTTCAACCTGTAGGCTCAATCTGACAACAAACACTTTTGAGTTATTTGAATACGCGTTGGTGAGGAGTACCAGAGAAAGCGACAGGCAGTGAATACTTCAGAGCTTTTATCATTCAGTCATTTTATTATCGTGTCCGAGTTTAAGTGAAGGCAACACGTCAATAACAAAACGCACAACCGGCTGCTGTAAGCCTGAAAACCTGGCTTGTCGAGTCTAAAATAACCTCCACCTTTGATCTGCTTTGACGTGCTGGGCAGTATGTACGCTATGCAGTGTTGACTCTGTGTACTGTAGTGCTGCGAGTGGCTGCAAATAGACTTTTATGAGCGAAGGCACACGTGGGAGGAAAGACAAAGCTGTATGACTATCATTTGCCATCTTGACTGCCTTACAAAGAAATTACCTTTGATGGTGTTTTTGTATTTGCTTAAAGGCGTGTGTGTGTGTGTGTGTGTGTGTGTGTGCGTGTATATATATGTGTGTCGGGATTATTTGCATATGTACACAAAACTCCCCCAAGTAATTCCCGTCATGGATGTTTGAGAGGTGAATTTCACATTGTAAAAGTCAGCTAATTTAATCTGCTTTGACAAAGTAAAAAACAAACATTGAAGAACTCCGTTTACATCAGAGCCGAAGCAGAAGGATCCCTCTGGAGTACATCTACTAGCTAATGCGAGTGTGTATCCAGTGTGTACCTTGACCTCCAGGGTACATGCAGCGGAAGGCCCGGCCCAGCTCCTCAGCCTGAACCCGGCCTGCAGGCGTCAGCTCGCCACCCCACTTCAGCACCAGCAGCAGAGACGGGCCGTCCTTCTTACAGTCTGAAAAACAGCAGCGCAGCGTTATTCATATCAGCAACCACCACACAAAGATACTTAACACAACTTTCATTTGGAGTCTACGTTTATTTTGCAATCAGATTAGTATGATCTGTTTAGACCTGATCTCTACCGTACAGTCGCCCCACAACCGACACACTCACAGTGTGCTACCAGAAGTACAAGTACTACTTTTGTGTTTTTGTACCTTCTTCTTCGCTGGAGGCTTTAGGTTGGCCGTTACGCAGGTAGGTCAGCTGGACTTTCCTGTTGATACCTGAGAAATGGCCGTACCTGGCGAGACAACACAAAGCACACACACATTTTGACATGCACATAGACACACGGTCAGCACACACAGAAACACAAAAAGGTATTTATCCCACTTTAAAGAATTTAGTTTAAACATTTAAATTACTTCTATTCCAACAAAAGCTTAACGAGAGGATAGAACAAGGCAACACATCTGACACACTGATCATTCACATAACCAAGTACTAGAAAACGTGTTATGATCAACTAAAGACCAGGAGGGGTTATCGTCCCAAAAAAACACTTTGATATTCTCTGAGATACAAGTGGTGAAGAAACCTAAAAAAACCTTTACGTCAAAGAATAAACACCACAGCGTACCACACCGTTAAACACTGTGGTAACGTGAGCCGCTGAGTGCGATGTTAATGATATTAATATTTATTTATGTTCACATGTTAACACAGTACGAATATGCATACGACTTTCAGGACCTTCGCCTCGCTCGGAGGCCATCTCACCTGAAGAACACAACAACATTTAGTCAACGGCTACATTTGTGACTTTATTGTCAGACTTTCTTCTTGAATATTCTCTGAGATTAAGTCATAAATCTTCTTTTTCCCCCCATAATTTTTCAAATTTTTTTCTTGTAATTTTAAGACTTAATCTTAAAACTTGAATGTTTGTCACGTGACTGCTGGTCTCAGCCGAGTCATTCTTGGCTTCCCAGTTGCGCTGAGGAGCACGGAATTTAATGTTTTTTACAGAATCTGGTTTGTGCAAACTGTCGATTTTTGGCAAAACATTAAAGGAGAATAAACTGATTTAGATTAAATACCACTCTTTCAAGCTTAGATTTAGTTCTTGTTTCTGACGGAACCGCTTGTCGCACAAGTAATTCGTTGGAGGACCATCTGGAAATTCTGTTTTTACAGTTTCCTGCTTTGATAAATGGTGTAACGTTGGCAATTCCATTTTTAAAGAAAACAACTTCCACACCGGACGGTGGATTGTGGGTTCAGAGGATTAAAACATATTTGAATTTGGTATACTGGAGGTTCAACCACTGCTGCTGTGTATAAGCTGGCAGTAGTGTGACCAAGAAAACATTTTATACTAAAGTGGATCGCTCCTCAATTTAGTGTTAATTACAGTGGACTTGCATGTCCCGCCTTAAAAAATTAGCACTTTAGAATACAAACTGTTTTGAACTTCCAGATTATTTATGTTGTTGAACTCATTTCAATCTCTTCGAAGAGGAGCACCAGCAAAATCACTAAGATGAAATGCTGATGGGAGTCCAGTTGAAATGTGGTGAGAACGTTACGCACACACACGCACACACACACACACACACGCACGCACACACACACACACACGCACGCACACACACACACGACTGTGTATGTGTCGAGTGTTAATGGCTATGAATGAATGGATATTAATGGAAATGATACTCGGTGCACAAAACATCAGGATACCTTCAACATATTGAATTATCTTTGCTCTATCTAAATTACCTTCTTCCCTGTTTCCACACATTCATCTACAATTTTAAATCGGTCTGTGTGAGAGAGAGAGAGAACAGGTATTCCTAATATTTTGAACGCACAGTCTAAGTAGACTAAAGACAAGGAGGGAGGTAAAGCCTCATCCTTATCAGTGAGACGGGACAGGGTGCGTACCGAGTCTCATTCAAGCTGGATTCCCTTTTGGAGAGAAAAAGAGGAGGGATGGGTGGGCAGGCAAAGAGAGACGGAGGAGGGAAGAGAAAGCAAAGCGTTAGAGACTCAAGAGGGGGGGGGGGAATCGAGGTCAGCATGTGTCTGTCTGTGAGTACGAGAAAAGATGGCTGAACCCTGGTTGAGTGCTGAAAGATGAAGAGTGGGTGACTGCTCATGAATGATGACGGTGACAGGAGGGCGATGAATGATGCGGTTTGTTTGTTCACTCACATCTCCAGGACAGTCTTGAGTTGCTCCAATTTAGATTTCTTCTCCTCGATCTCACAGTCGTTGTGCTGGCCCAGTTCAGCCAGCAGCAGGCGGGCGATGTCCAGCACTTCCTGGAAACACAAGAGACAGTTGTTCGTAATTTGTCTCTTGTCGTTTGATTTTACTGAGCAGACTAAAACACACAGAGGAACTTCTGCAAACGTGCTGACTGAGTATCAAGTCAAAGACAAGACCGACAGCTTGAAAAATGTTTTATGAAAAGATGATACGGTGACGGGATGAATGCAGTGTGAGCCAAGTATAAATATCTAGACAACAAAACAACAATGGTTTGACATCCATAATAATAATTATGAAGCATGAGATATGCAAACGTAACTGTGTCCTCTGAAACCTTTCATTATACTTAAAGGGATTCAGTCATAATCTGCCAGAAAAAATACAAAAATAAACAGGCAGAAGAGAGGGATTGTGGGAAGAAGAAGGAACACTCACTTGTAGTTGTTTTGGCTTCTTCAGCTTTAGTTTTCCTGACTTGTAGCCTCCGTACTTCTCAAACAACTCAAAGAATCTGTGCAAGACAAACAGAATCAGACAGCAATATGAAGAAATACAGTTACATTAAATGAGGGCAACATCTTTGAAGTCAAACGTATTTCACATGTTGACTCATCCCTAAAAATAAGAAGGTTCAGAGAGATTATTCTTATGAGAAAGCAGTTCATGCTGAAATGTTATGTTTAAGTTAGACTACTAAATAGACTCGAATGATAATAATCTGAATAAATCCAGTCATTTCTTTCCTCACACAGCTTGCAATTTTATCTTCTTATGCAGTATTTGACGGACAGAAAGACGGAGAGACGTCTTAATGCTCAAGCCAAGAGACTTACAAAGGATGTCGGACCTCCATTTTCATCTTTTGCTTTGGTGTGCGATCTCCATGGCGGATGATGGCGATAACGCAGCGCAGCTCCATCCTGAATAAAGCAGAGGAGTGGACGGGACACAATTACAACGCAGCAGAAACATTGCACCTCTAACAAACGTCCGAAAGATCTTATCCAAGCCTCAAACACACTGTGGATGAGAAACCACAGAATACTAACACATTCTAATGAGTGGTAAGTCAATAAATGGCGAAATAATCGATAAATTCTGTGCAATTCTAAAAATCTAACATTAAAATTTTGATTTTGGTTGCAACATTAAGTTGAAAAGTACTATGTTTTGAAGTCAAAGACCTGAGAAACCATGAACACCACATGGCCGATACTCTGTATTTCAGTACATACATGGTTCCTGAGGTTGTTGGGACGATGGGGATGTCTTCAGCTTCCATGGGGATGGACCAGGGGATGTGGAACTGGGGGGCTAACTCCCTCATCACCATGTTCCTGGTGAGCCAGAGATATGTTAATAACTGACTTTAAAGTTACTGCTAATGCAAAGATGTCCTCCCGCTGCAGCTTCACATTAAAAGCGTTTCACTTTTGATACCAAGTCACAGGAAATGTGTTTGTCAGCGAGCTCGACACTGACCGACGTCGCTCATGAAAAATGCATCTACGACACAAGAAAACGGCCCTTTGGGGCATTTTTTGACAGAGAATTAGTTTGAAATATTGCAGGAAGAAACTGCAACAGTCGGTCGCAGCCAGCGTGAGCCGTCAGATGAAGAGCTGCAGGCGAAAGGCTGCATCACAGAATGATGGAAAAAGGCCAAGTATTGCCTGACTTCTTTATTAAAATGACACGTTTGTTTTGCTGCCCACAGTATTCTTGGACCTGCAGTATTAAACCGACGTGCAGTTACCACCAAATCACCCAGGACTGAAATCTATATCATTCGTGTTACTATTGTGGCTGCATTTATCAAAATATTTCCAATAACTCCAGAGCATGCAAAGTCCAAAAGTCAAGATTTATTGAAAACATTTATACAACCATAATAACAAAGAATATATATATTCCTCTTTTTTTAGGGTGATGACGTCATAAAATATGACGACAGACATTACACGCTTCAGTCGACAGAAGCTATGAATGTTTTAAAAAAAACAGCCTTTCAACAAGAAGGCAATTCAAAGTTCTTTACATAAGATTAGGCATTAAGGATATGAAGACACAGAAGAAACCAAAGGCAAAATAAAAAGAAACACAAAAATGTGATTTTAAAAAAGGGTAAAACTAACTAAAATAGAAGATGAAAATAAAGAAAATAAAACACAATCAACAAAAACAAGATAGATAGCCTAAGCAAATGGATAGTATGTCAACTGATGTCCCTTACCCCAGGACCTTGGCACAGTCGTCGTAGTA